>NC_135738.1:49087500-49285000 GCF_041903045.1 Epinephelus lanceolatus
CAAATCACCTCTCATCTCCAACTCTGAATTGAGCATGAATGTCAGCCTCTGCTTCAGACTCTGTGTGCTGCTGGAGGACTTAATTTCTTTGAGGTTTTCGTAGCCAGGCACCATGACACCCTCTCCTCTATCCGTCAAGACACACACTGCAGCTATTTAAGGGCTAGGCTTAATGAGAGTCATTTTCAAATGAGTGATACATATGGTTAAGGGTTTCCCTTAACTTTTCAAAGTATAATTTCCTATTTGTCATTTCTCAGGGAAAAATCTGAGACATTTGATTTTCAACCCAGAACTGGAAAATTAATCATTAACTGGTGTTGGCTGTCATTTTTAGGCTGTTCTTTCAAATGCATTTGATTGTGTTAAATAGCAATACCTATGAGTGATTATGGGGGAGTGTATTAGCATCTTTATAGTGTTGACATGAAGATCTGACTGTGTTCAGTGGCAGGGGGAAAAGCACCTACAGTTGGTTCAACCACTGGCTCAGATTTGGCTCTGTTTCCTTCTTACGTTTTGGAAAGCAAATAAAATTTAAAAAATAATGTCTATCTAATTCAGTTCAAAACTGTTCAGCTCACTGTTTCTAAGTTTCAGTCCTGCTAACCAACATGTTCTCATCCCAAGTTGTCATAATTTGAGGAAATTCAGTTGATGTTTTCTTGAAATATCGCATTCACATGAATAACACAGACAAGGTCACAGTGACCCTGACCTTTGACCACCAAAATCTAATCAGTTCATTTTTGAGTCTAAGTGAACCTTTGTGCCAAATTTGAAAAAATCCCTCAAGGTATACTTTTGCTAGTTGAGCTACCAGCAACCAGCTGTATAATCCCACAGACACAAGATGGTGCTTTTGAGCATTGGCTTAATTTATTCTTGTATTTGAGTAGCACAGTTTGGCAATAAAGAAGCTGTCCTCACAATTCCAACCACATACATTACTAGGAAGAATAAACCACTATCAGCCCTCAGGAATAAACACAGCTAGTAGGGGGCGTTGCAATTCACTTTCGCCACACATATCTAATGAGCGAGATTAGCTGTATTTGCAGTTGTCAACCTCTGGGGCTGGAAAATGAAGCCAACGCACAAGTTTCAAACACTGCAGTTCCTTCAAAGTCCAGTTGAGGGTGTCTCCAGAAGTGAGTCAATCCCCCTAGACCCCCATGTTAAAATATCCAACTTTATATAGTCCACCTGTTTACATTTTATTAAGGCTTAAAGTTACGCAAAATTAAGGGCAAAGCTGCTTTCAGTGACAGCCTATCTGCAAGATGTCGCCACAGTCTTTGAGTCAGATCCACCACTTGCTCCTCCACAGCTCTATCCTCACGTCTTAATACGGTCAGTTTTGGCTCCAGAATCCAAGATAGTGATGGCCTAAATGCTGAACTTAAGGATTCAGAATGGCAGTTCACAAACCAGTTTATGTAATTAAACTTAATTAGTTTAGAGTTTATGTAATTACCCTGTGAAACAAACTGACCTGGCTGATAATGGAAACTTCATGGTTCACTCTACATTACATTCTTGTCACTCCATTATTAACGCTGAACTGATAGCAAAGATTGGAACACTATAATCAATGTCTCTGCACTGATAAAGTGTGTGTGTGTGTGTGTGTAAGTGTGTAAGTGTGACCCTATGATGTGTGGGTTACAGCAGGAAGTGATTATTTGCCATGAACCACAAGGATTCATACATCAGTGTAACCTACACACATACACACAGAGGTTCATGTAGCACACTGACACACTATAAACCACACATAATCACCCTCTGCATACACACACAGTGTGTGTAACTGGCAATCACTGAGACAGAACACTGGACCTTCTTAACTCCTCACCCCCCTGACTGACACATTACAGAATCCACCACCAACAATCCAAACATGTATATCTGCCAGTGTTGTGTCTGTTATTCCTATGAGCCCTGGGATCATGACAGCATCGCTATGATGAAGTCTCAGTCACAAGCAGTCAGATAATGAGACAACAGTTTAGCACTGTGATTGTGTGTCTCTATTTAAAGGCTGTTCTGAGCCAGAAACCGAAACTGTAAGAAAACGGTTAGTTAGGGTCAAAGCCCACCTTGTGCTGTAAACACACATCACATACCCCTCTGACCTGTATGTCCTCTATAATTCCGGGCATTATTGACATTGTCAGACAGTATTAGTACATGACTAAAGAAAATATTGACGCTTTTTGCATTTTCATAATAAACACTATTTTAATATTGACATCAGCACAGCATCAGTCCTGTCATTGAGGTTCTGTCATAATGCATTTCATAAACAGCTCTGTTAGGTACATAAAGATGAGAAGTAGGACACGGTCACACTTTCAGTGTTGAATATTATTGAGATTCAGTGGCATAAAGTAGTTACCCAGTGCACGCAATTGTGACTGGCCCCAGTGCCAATGTAGGCATCTAAACTAGCTACTGTATCACATTGTCTTGTCAAATGATCAAATAGAGACTTGACATCAGGCAACATCAGGTTATATGTTATCTAACAATCATCATTGCATACCTGTATATGACAAAAATATCAAAGAGAATAAGAAATCATTCAGCCTTGGAATCTTTGTGCTCCATTGTCTTGCAGGTTAACTCGTATCACAGCGGTGCCTGGGTGGTGTGACGTGTGCGGTTGTGCTGCTGTCGTGGTCCTGCCTGATGCCTCCTGCTGCTGTTATCATTAGTCATACTTCTACTGTTATTATACACATATGATTATTGTCACATATGTATACTATCAGATATTAATATATATTTTCAACATATTGTACCACAATAGCCATAATTAGAATTATAATATTATTACTTTAATTAATGTTGTTGTAAGCTGCTGTCATTATTATTTATCATGTTGATGTGTTCCGTACAACATCTATTGCACGTCTATACATCCTGGAAGAGGGATCCCTCCTCAGGTGCTCTTCCTGAGGTTTCTACCATTTTTTCCCCCCGTTAAAGCTATGGTCTACGTTTAGAAAGATTGATCATTATCATCATTTAGATGGTGGTTATGGCCCAGTAGTGCTAGCTACACAATGTGTAGAGCAAAAGGAACCAAAAAAAGTCCATTCTCCCTGGCGGCTGCGGGCCTGCAAAGAAATTGACCAATCACAGCCATCTGGTCCACATGGGAGTTACTCCTTGCTCAAATTTGCACTCTCTCTTTCCTACCCTCCGTTCAATCCCCTCGCTCCATTTTGACACTCCTCTGCTCCTCATCCTGCTTGTCCCAACCCCCCTCCGCATTTGAAAGTACGAGCAGTTTGTAAGGCTCTGAGTGATTCAGCTACACGAGTTTCGATATGGAAAATAAAGAGAACGACAGCAGCAAGCGGCCTCTGGTTGCCCCATCGGCAAAGGCTGAAAGGAAGCGTAAGTCTGCCTCTGAAAAGGCAGAGACTAAGAGGAAATGCGACAAATTGAGGGCTCAAAGCAGAGTAAATATCAGGTCATCCTTCGGCCGATGGAGAGTCTTTTTGGAACAGGTAATATTTTGTTTTTATTGTGGATGTTGTGACATAGATAAGTGTATGCCAATGCTGGCTTATGACTGTGAAAGCTGCCGTTAGTTTTAGTTTCTGAGGGGAGGGGGACACGAGGGGAGGGATCATGGAGCACAGAGGGAGGGGTGTGTCTGTGGGGGGGGATGCTTTTTTCAGATCTTTCTCATCGTCTTTCTAAACGTAGACCATAGCTTTAAAGGGTTTTTTGGGGGGAGTTTTTCCTTATCTGCTGTGAGGGTCCTGGGGACAGAGGGATGTCGTATGCTGTAAAGCCCTCTGAGGCAAACTGTGATTTGTGATATTGGGTTTCATAAATAAAATTGATTGATTGATTGATTGATTGATTAATTGATTGATTTAATTAAATAGTCTATATATATAGTGTATTTCGATCTTTTATAGTTTATGTAGAATAAACTTAGTTTAGTTTAGTTTAATTTAGATTATAGATTGCTACTGACTGTTTTACCCAAAAAAAGAAAAAGAAAAGACAGTGAATCGTGATGGACATGAGTTTGCATTTTTGAGGGCATATAGCCTATAGTAAATATCACCATTTTAATTTAATGTGAGTTGTTTTATAAACACAAGTGTAGTTCCAAAGTGTAGTTCCCTAACCCCACCCCATGGGTCCCATGCACTGTCTGTATTTACACATGTGGTCTTTATGTTCTTGTTTGGCAGGTGCTGATTCAGACAGGGTCGTCCTGAAAGTCAGGTGATGGTTTGGTTACTACAAAGAATAAATGCTAAAATGTCATTTTGGTTATTTAATAGCCACATTACAGTATGGCTAATTAATGTAGGTTTTCAAGATGTCAAAGTGTTGAAAAGATGACAGATTACACATTACAAAACATATTTGTGAATATTATTTAACCCTTTGAACTCTGCCATAGAAATTGTCCGCCTGTGCATATGTCAGTATTTCTACTCCTTGTGATGGAATTTCTTGGAGTATTTTTAAATGCTTCATATCTCTTAAATCTGTGCAACCTAAATTAAAAGGTTATGTAAGTCAATAAACCATATTGATTGATTAAAGTATTGAAATTATCATAAATTTAAAGAATACAAAACAATGATTTTTCATCGAATCTGTGAAAATAAACAGACAAGACAAACTGATCCAAAATATGTCAAAACGTCATCAAAATATTTCTCAACACTCCATAAGTTATTTGAACTATGTACACATTTAAGTTTTTGAGATATGCTCATTTTTATGAGCAGAGTGTAAAGCCGTTTTGATAGTTTCATCTGCTGTAGAAATATTTTTCCAGTGCCTGTCTTGGTAGTTTTTGGTATTTCTCATAGTCAACATTAGCTTGGAAATCCAGACCCAAATCTAGAAAGATTTAGGGTCTGGCCATGAGTAATGAAAATGCCCAACTCGAGGGGCGGCATCAAGCATGCATTTGTAAATATCACTGCATGCAATTGGACAACACTACGACCAATCAGAACAATCAGATACACGGGGTACCAGCGGAGCTAACTGGTAGATTAGACTCTTGCCGTATCTGGTCGGCAAAACAGCAAAAACGTCCTTCTTGCAAAGGAAAGACTCGAGCACCGTCTTCTGTTCCTCTTTTAGAGAAAAAGCAAAATCTAACTCGTCCATTGTAGTGGCCAAAGCCAAACAACTGGTGTTCATCCGTAGCCATCTTGCAATGTTTACTGACTGATTCTGGACTTCGTCGTCGCAGCGCTGTCGTCATCTGTTTAGCTTGCCTCTGGCCCACCTATATCAGATACACCGATGTGATTGGTGCAGCTCGGTTTCATGGGCATAGATAATGAGGATCATTACTGATTGCCAGAGTGACTCACTGAGCAAATTCAAATTGTGCTCTCGTGAGAACTCTGGATTTCCAGGGTAAGTCACCATCTGAATCATCCCAGAATCATCATCACTCTTCAACTATTTAAATAAAGTTTGATTTGAACTAAACTTTACAGCACTTAACACAGTCCTCCACCGCTGACTAGTGTTTTGGAGGTGTACCTGCAGAGTGACACAGACACACCACCGCAGAAGTAAAAATAACGAGCAGATTAGTTGAAGATTATGTATGACTTTAGTCGACCAAGCTTTTCTTTGCTAGACTACAGCCCTACTACCTACAAATTCTCCCTACTGCCTTCAGGGAGAAGGTACGCAAGCATCAGCTGTAAGACATCCAGGAAGCTGAACAGCTTCTTTCCTCAAGTTGTCAGGCTCATAGACGCCGCATTGACTGTGGAGGGGCGTGCCTAAAGTGCTGCCATCTTGGTACAGGGCTAGCAGAGGCGGTAGTGCATGTACATCTACGGAGGTAAGAGGTACTCCACAATCTAAAAGTAGAATTATTCACTGAATTTTCGACCGATTTCGACAGGATGTTTGGACATTTTAAAAAGGCTGCTTTTACTACCCAAATACAAATTCTATTTAATGTTTTCAGCAGACAATCTTCTGACTGAAAAAGATGCCAGACTTTTGTGACGCTTCTGGATGTTCCAATGAGCAGAACATACAAACCAGATCCCGTGGAATCACTTTTCACAGGTAAGGTGTACGTAGGGGATAATATCGAGTGAGCAGGTTTTTAAATAGTGAAATAAACCCTGACAGGATGGATAGAAGCCCTCTGCTCCGCGTCCGGGTTCTATCCATAATATAACGAGCTCACTTTACATTATCCCATGTATTACACAGCTGCTTACTAGTGAAATAATTTTGTTTAAAATGGAATGTTATTTCATCTATAAACTGCCTCTGGTCTGAAAAAAAACAGACCTTAGACTGCAGTGATTGACCAGTTAGAAGATTAATGATAGATATTGGATGTATATGTATATTTTATACCTACAATAATAATAATAATGATAATAATGAGAGTGATAATAAAAATAAAAATAAAACCGATAATAATAATAAAACAATGATAACAGCAATATAGTTATAATAATAGTGATAATAATAATAATAATAATAAAATTAAAGCTGCAAGCAGCATTGTTCGGGACCTCGGACTCTCACTGTCTGCCTCCAGCTCACGTAGACAGTGTGAATTAGCCTATTCGTAAGAGTCGAAATGTCGATAAAACAAGCAATGTCAATAGAACGCAAGGTCATTTTTAGCAATGAAACCATGACTTGGGAGTAGAACTTTGATGGCTTCTGAAAACCAAACTACTGACGACATCAATCAATCACTCAATCAATCAATTTTATGTATAAAGCCCAATATCACAAATCACAATTTGCCTCACAGGGCTTTACAGCATACAACATCCCTCTGTCCTTAGGACCCCTGCAGCAGATAAGGAAAAACTCCCTTTAACAGGGGAAAAAAAACAGTAGATACCTCAGGAAGAGCAACTGAGGAGGGATCCCTCTTCCAGGACAACAGACGTGCAATAGATGACGTACAGAACAGATCAACATAATATATTAACGGTAATCTGTATGACACAATGAGACAGAAGGGGAGACAGAGACAGAGAGAGATGCAGGACAGACGATAATGTTAATAGCTTACAACAACATTAATTAAAGTAATAATATTTTAATTATAATTATGGCTACTGTGGTACAATATGATTAAAGTATAAATTAATATCTGATTGTATACATAAGTGACAATAATCATATGTGTATAACAACTGTAGAAGTATGACTAATAATAACAGCAGCAGCAGGAGGCAGCAGCACAAGAGCCAAACGGTCAAAAGTGTGGCTTTACATTACAAGAGTTGATGTAGACACAGCGTGTTGTCACAAGTGTGACAAATGTTTTGCCTGTAAGGGCGGCAACACTAGTAATTTTTCAAAATACTGCGAAAGGGCATCATATTCAGACAGAAAGATGTACAGTGTTTGACTGCCCCAGCACAGCTAGTTCATCTACGTCCAGTCCAGGTTTGTAACATTATGCTAGCAGCCAACACGTGGAGTTAATAACCATTAGCTATTTTGTGACCCTATTTACTAAATAGGGTTTCAGATTTGGGATTTTATTTGTGTATTTTTCACATACTTATAAATACATGAATATAACCATAATTATAGCCTGGGCTGGGTGCGTGGGATTTCCCCCCCTCTGGTCTATATATCCATAGTGATTAATGTTACATCACCATATAAAATACCTAGAATACCTAACATATCTAGAATACCTAATATTTTTACTTGTAGGCTAGATTTGTTTATATACGCTACAGTGATTTGTTTTCGGGAGAGCTCTACGGTGCGAGCATTTTACTGCATTTGCGACTAAAAATAGTTTTGTGCAAGTAAAAGAAATCATTCAGGAGCACGCTGTGCGAGTACAGATTTCAACCAGCAGCAGGCGAATCCTGTCGGTTGTGGGCTGAACAGGGGTCACAGACACAGACTTGAAAACGTATTCCTGTCAAATACGGCGGCCATAGTGCTCCGCGGCACAAGATAATAGCTTACCGGCGACGGAGAAGCCTGGCTCCAGGTCCAATATTTCCTCTTTGTTGGTGTCATGACTGTCCAGAAGTACCTGAACAGCCGAGCCGTGGCGGCACACAGGTATGCGATGTGTCAGAGGAGAAACGAGCCGTTCACATTACTCTTTGTGGCAGGTAACGGTCCACAAACCTCAGCACACTTTAGGGACTGTTCTTAACTTGTCAGAGAAGGAGGGTGGCTGGTTGATTTTTACTTTATTTATTTATTTTATTTTGATCACTTATTGATGCTGTTTTTGAAGTATGAATAAGTCAATAAGTTATTTATTCCACTGAAATATCATTGATGTATTATAGAAAAGTGATTTATCTTTTTATAAATGACAAAAGGCACATCTGCCTAATTTTTGTTGTGGTATTGTGATACTACTCAGAACCGTGATACTTTAACCAGAATCGTAACGTGGGTCCCAATTTTGGTACCGTGACAACACTATTATTTTATGTATTTTACATTTCAAGTTGTAAAAAGTAAAATGTTTTGTTAAAAAACTATTTTGTTGCATAATGAATATTGAGAAAATAAAGCAATTTATGTTCTTAATTTGTTTTTTTCTTCCTCAAAAAGTATCGATAGGAGTACCGTACCGGATCGATGAGCAGTATCGATAAGAGTAGTAGTAAAAAAAAATCTCTGTCCTCTCTCCTGGCTGAGTACACACACGTGGCTGATTACACACACCTGCCTTCCATCAAGCTCACCAACCTTCAGGCTATATCTACCCCTGCTTCTCACCAACTCATCGCCAGAATGTTGTTCAACCCTCCATGGTAATTCTCGCAGGCCAGACTTTGAAAGACAATTATTTGCTTGTGATTCCCTGTGTTGTTTCCGCCTTTTGTTAATCCTGAATCTCAGTGTGTTCCAGGACCGGCATTCATCTCCCTCTCCGTTTTCCAACCAACCCACCAGCCATCCACCCATCTGCTCCCCAGCCAGCCTCATCATTCCCCTCACCCTTCTCACTTAACCCTTGGACCCCGCTCCCCGCCATTCACCGTTTTTTCCTTTTGTGGTAATAAATCCTTATTTTTTCCACCAACTGTTTGTGTCCTGCGTGTGGGTTCCCCCAGTGTTTGCAACAGAACATTCTGGCCCCACCATAGACCCAGTGGACACAGAGCAGCTTCCGTCAAGCTCTCACCAGTCAGGGCACCCTTCTCGGACAACTCAACGATATCCTGCAATCTCTGACAGCTCAGGTAACACAGATGGCAGAGGACCTTGCTGCTTTGCAGAGCCAACTCCCTGCCCAGAGCCCACAAGTGGTTTTCAGCCCATCACAGCCAGCCAAGCCAGACCACAGCCCCTCTCCCTGCCACGTGAGCCTTATGTTCCACCTCCTGAGCCCTATGATGGTGATCTAGGAACCTGTGGTGATTTTCTGTTGCAATGTTCAGTGTTTGACCAACAGCCCCGTACTTATTGCACTGAGAAGGCTTAGATCTCTTACCTGATTGGCTCTGTGGATCTGCACGGAGCTGGGCTAGAGCCGTATGGGAGAAGCAGTCGCCTGTCTGTTCCTCCTTCTCAGACTTCAAGGAGGAGATGAGAAGAGTCTTCGATCACCCTGTCTGTGGCAAGGACGCTGCCAAAAGACTGTTTTCCTTCCATCAAGGCCCCTGCTCTGTGGCTGAAATGGCCATAGAGTTTCGCTGTTTGGCAGGTGAAAGTGACTGGAATGAGGAGGCACTCCAGGGAGCATTCCAGAATCCCCTCAGTGAAACCATCAAGGACGAGTTGGTGTCCCAGAAAGAGCCAGATGGGCTCGAAGAGTTGATCACCTTGGCCATCCATGTGGATAACCGCTTACGTGAGCGTCATAGGGAGAGAGGTAGCAGAAAGTCCTCCTCGCTCTCCCCCCGTCCTTCTCTCCCTCCCCTCAGTGGGCCCAACCTCCTCCCATTCAACCCCCGCTCCAGAATGCAGCTTGAGGCAATGCTCTGTTGGGACCAACAATCCCTGCTCCTACGCGCACTGATGGATTCTGGAGCTGACGAATGCTTCCTGGACTCAAAGCTGGCAGCACAAGCTGGTATTCTCAGTGAACCCCTGACAGCCCCGCTGGATGCCACTGCTCTCAATGGTGAGTTTTTTGCCCAGGCAGTCAGCCCTTGCCGCCCCTGTAGAGGCCACTGTTCCCCCTCCTTCTGAATGCCCAGATCTGTCCTCAGTCCCACCACTTTACCAAAATCTGAAAGAGGTGTTCAGTAAACAGCAAGCTCTCTCTCTGCCCCCTCACCGCCCCTATGATTGCTCCATTGACCTCCTTCCCGGGGCTCCTTTGCCCTCCAGCCGGTTATTCAATCTGTCTCGACTGGAGAGGGAGACTGTGGAAAAATATATTCACGATTACCTGGCAGCTGGCATCATCCGCCCTGCCATTACAGTAAAGAACAAATACCCTTTACCACTCATCTCCTCTGCCTTTGAGCCCATTCAGGAACGCAAACCACCTTGTCCGGATCTGGGAGGGAGATGAGAAGGAAACTGCATTCAACACACCTCTGGGACATTTTGAATATTTAGTTATGCCGTTTGGCCTCACCAATGGCCTCACCAATGCCCCAGCCATCTTCCAGGCCCTTGTCAATGATGTGTTTCCAGGCCCTTGGCAATGATGTGTTGCGGGATTTCTTTAACCATTCTGTTTTTGTTTACCTGGACGACATCTTGGTCTTCTCCCGCACCCCAGAGGAGTATGTGGTGCACATCAGACAGGTACTCCAGAGGCTCTTGTAAAATAAGCTTTTTGTGCAGGCTGAAAAATGTGACTTTCATGTCAGTTCCATCTCATTCCTGGGTTACATCCTGGAGCGTGGACAGGTGCGGACAGACCCTGACAAGATCCGAGCGGTAGCTGAGTGGCCCGAACCCACTGCAGTGAAACAACTCCAGCAGTTCCTTGGGTTTGCAAACTTTTATCATCACTTTATTCGGGACCTCAGTCAAGTGGCTGCACCTCTCACCAAGCTCACTTCCCCTTCAACTCCCTTTTCCTGGTCCCCAGAAGCTGAAGAGTCATTTTTGGAGCTGAAGAGGCACTCCACTTCTGCCCCTGTGCTGATCGACCCTTGTCCGGAACGCCAATTCGTTGTGGAGGTGGACGCATCCAACACTGGAGTTGGAGCCGTCCTCTCCCAACGCTCCCCCACTGACCAAAAGTTGCACCCATGTGCCTTCTTCTCCCTTCAGCTGTCTGCAGCAGAAAGAAATTATGACATGGGAAATCGAAAGTTGCTGGCCGTCAAACTTGTCCTTGAGGAATGGAGGCACTGGCTGGAGGGAGCCAAGCAGCCATTCATCGTCTGGACTGATCATAAAAATCCGGCGTACATTCAGACAGCCAAACGCCTAAACTCTCGACAGGCCCGCTGGGCTCTGTTCTTTGGTCGATTCTCCTTCACCCTCACCTATCGTCCAGGTTCCCGTAACCTTAAACCTGATGTTCTCTCCCGCCAGCTCCAGAAGAGGCTCCCTCCAGCTCAGACACCATCCTCCCATCAACCTGTGTAGTGGCAGCAGTGACGTGGGAGATCGAGTCCCTGGTGAAAGGCGCACAATGAGATCAACCTGATCCAGGTAACAAACCCACTAACTGTCTCTTTGTGCCTGAGTCTGTCCGTTACCAGGTCCTGCAGTGGGCACACACCTCCAGGTTCACCTGTCACCCCGGGGTCAATAGAACTTTGTTCCTGCTGAGGCAGCGTTTCTGGTGGGCCTCCATGATTGCTGACACTTGTGCCTTTGTTGCCACCTGTGAAGTCTGTGCCCGCTCAAAGGCATCCCATCGCCCCTCCACTGGTCTCCTCCGCCCACTACCGGTTCCGGGCCGTCCCTGGTCCCACATAGCTTTGGACTTCGTCACCGGTCTCCCCCTGTCTCAAGGTAAAACCACCATACTCACCATAGTGGACAGATTTTCCAAAGCTGTTCACTTTGTTGCTCTCCCCAAGCTTCCCACAGCCCTAGAAACAGCTGATCTCCTTGTGTCCCATGTCTTCCGCCTCCATGGAATCCCCAGTGATGTTGTGTCAGATCCTGGCCCTCAGTTCATATCCAAACTGTGGAAGGCCTTTTGTCAAGCTGTGGGAGCAACTGTGAGTCTGTCTTCAGGTTATCACCCACAGACTAACGGTCAAACAGAGCGGGCCAACCAGGACTTGGAAGCAGCACTCCGTTGTGTAGCGTTCAAGAACCCCTCTTCCTGAAGTACTTACCTGAGTTGTGTCGAGTACGCACACAACTCCTAGTCCAGCGCGGCCACAATTATGTCACCATTTGAATGTGTAATGGGTTACCAACCACCCTTGTTTCCAGCTTTGGAGGACGACATCTCTGTCCCGTCCGTTCAAGCCCATCTCCGTTGTTGCCGTAAGGTATGGAAGGATGCCCGTGCTGCCTTACTTCGCACTGCTGACCGCAACAAACTTCTGGCTGACCGCCATCGAACACCAACCCCAGGTCAACCAGGTCCGAGAATTTGGTTATCTTCCAAAAATCTCTCGTTTAAGACAAGTTCTAAGAAACTCTCCCCCCGTTATGTTGGGCCGTATAAAATTGAGTCAATTATCAACCCCACTGCTGTTAAACTTAAACTGCCCTCTCATATGAGGATACATCCCACCTTTCATGTTTCCCAGCTCAAACCAGTCTCTGTCAGTCCACTCTCCTCCAGCCTCCTCCCCTCCGGCTGACCGATTATCATCCAGCATACACTGTCCGGCGGCTGCTGGACGTGCGCCGCAGAGGCCAAGGTTTTCAGTTTCTGGTGGATTGGGAAGGATGGGCCAGAGGAGCAGTGCTGGGTCCCCTGCCTCTCTGTTATCCAACCAACCCGGCAGCCATCCACCCATCTGCTCCCCAGCCAGCCCTGCTCATCATTCCCCTCACCCTTCTCACTTAACCCTTGGACCCCGCTCCCCGCCATTCACCGTTTTTTTTTGTGATAATAAATCCTTATTTTTTCCACCAAATGTTTGTGTCCTGCGTGTGGGTTCCCCCAGTGTTCGCAACAATGCTGCATACTACATGTGCTAGAATTACTGAGCACTATGTGTGTATAAAATTACAGTACGTTACAATATGTATTTAACAGTCATAATCACAAAAGTAGCAACAGTATTATCAGTAATAAAGGCTGTAGCAGTATGTGGGAGATGGAAAACACTGATATATAATGTGTAGATGCTGTTTCAAATGAAGATTCTGCTGCTGTAATCTCTCCTTTAAAGATTGTACACACACACACACACACACACACACAGACTTGTGACTGAAGTGAAGCCATTGTTATGCTAATTAATAAGCAGCATGTAGTTGAGTGAGACAAAGTGACAGCTCAAGCACTTTAAGATGGGGTTAAAATTTCTGAAACTAGTCCTTCCTCTTCACATATAAAGCGGTCGCCCCCCGCCTCGTGGCCCAATTGTTGAAAAACGCTCACTAAAGTGCCCTCTTGGGAGCCAAAATGCACACTAAAGTGCCCTCCTGGGAGCCAAAATGCGCGCTAAAGTGCCCTCTTGGGAGCCAAAATGCATGCTAAAGTGCCCTTTTTTTTCTTTTCACCCCTGCCCTTCAAAAAGTCTGTGCACGCCACTGTCACTAGATAATTGTTCATGCCAAGATCAAATAAAAATATTAATTCTGGGAATGTATTTACATAATTTTCAACAAAAGCATCTGGAATGGATGACATGAATGATTTGAATTCAATTGAACTTTATTAGCTTCCCTTTTAAACACTATAAAATGTTTTTTGCATGTACAGTATAATCCAATTATCTATCACATTTACAACTGCAAAGCTCTGTGCATTTCCGTTGTGCCTTCTTGCATGAGCTCTTTGTACCACAACCACTTGTGCTTTTACAACCACACTTCACCAGCTCACTGCATGCTTTTGAAGCCGTTGGCAGAAGGGTTAGGGTTAGGGCCAGTACTCAAGTTGAGGGGGGGTGAGGGGGGATAGCATCCCCTTGAAATAAAAAACGGTCAAAATCATCCCCCTTCTAAAACTGCCATCCCCCCTTTCCATCCCTTGTGTCATTTTTTGAATGAATGTGGTATTACAGCTATTTAGTTTTACCTTTGGTTTCACGAATATCGAGTAAAATACTGTGGGCGAGGGCACACATGCAAAGATATTTTTATATCATATCTCAGCGAGCTGCACTGTGGATGTTATGCCTGTGCCCTATAGAGAGCGCCCGAATAACGCATAGTGCGTCCAAATTCACACTTGTTTTTCTCTATGAATTTTCTCCGCAACCGTGGGTCGTAGCGAGAAGCCACTCATATCACGTGAAACAGCGGAACCGCAGCTTTCCAACAAGACCAAGCACTTGTCAGTGGTCCAATGTTTTCACAGCGAAAAAAATGATAAAATTACACTAAAATGATGTATAACAAAGCTTTCATACAGCTTTTCACACACATTACTCTTGGATGGATTACTCGCGAATGCAGGGTCGCACAGAAATGCCACACATATCACATGAAAGCTAGGAGCAGAGCTTTCCAGTGATACCATACACATCATTGTGTTTCTTTACATTTCTTTACAATCCATGATTCAGATCTTGTTATCAGTCACTTCATATAGTGAGGAATAATATTACTACTATTTTTCTATTATCTTAGGTGTAAATATTGCATGTTTCTTTCAGATAAAACACATTTTTGACTTGTGAATGAGTCAATGGAATTTCTTGCAATAATGAAAAAATACTGGCTATCATGTCCACCTGGCACAAACCACATGTTTTGGACAGCTGTGAAGTGACAGAATGTCCCAGCATCATGGTTCTTCATATATGGCAGAATATGTCAACTTCCAACTTGCTATGGTGAGATACATGTAAAAATGTAATAATTTAGTAACACGGATTTGTTTTTTTCATTGATATAAAAATTAATATAAAATACAGGCACATAGAAGGACGTGGTGATGGCAAATCTGGATAGCCCAGATTGTCTTGAAAAAAAACCCAAGATATAGCATGTGTATGTAGCCTTTATAATGACTGTGATATGAGCTTAAAAGTAAAGGCAGGAAAAATACTCCAAAAAGGCCCAGGGCCCATAGGGTTAAACAGTGATATTAAAAGGAAGGTGAGAAATTAAATTCAGCCCCAGAACTATTTTATCTTGTATTTTTAAATCCACACTTGAATGTTGGGCATTATCAAGAAAATATGTAGTTTTCTTAAAAATCAACTGTAAGAGTAATGTCATGTGCTTGCATAAGATTTCTGCTCAGTCATTCTAACAAAACCATAATGAGCTTGTTTTCTTCACATAGAGGATAACTATGGCAAGGGCAAGAAATATTGAGAACAAAAAGCATGACTATGAAAATCTCTGGAAACCTTTATGAGATAGGGGAGAGTGGGGTAGGCAGCCATAGAATTGGTTCTATGTATTTTGTATTTGTATTTTCAATATATTTTTATATTTTAAGTTTCAATTTGCACTCCATGCCCTGAAGTTTGGAATTTTAACCTACAATATATGTATTTGTATCAATAAAGATCAACATTTTCCCCAATTTCTTTTTCATTTTTTTTTCCATGAAAGGGTTCTTGTTTAATTTATATGATTTAATTAATCACAATTGAACAATAACCCTTAGATACCAGTTTGATCATATACCACTAACTGCTTTTTTGAAAAATACACTATAATTCAATATTCTAAAAGCAAAATTGACTTTGATCATTATTAGTATCATCGGTTGACCCAAGCAGAAAAAGAAGAAATGATTTTGCACTTGTCCTGTGCATTTGACCCTAACTATGTAAAAGCAGTGGTGCTATGGCAGACCCTCTGCGCTGTCATCAGCACAAATTATGTCCCCATGTGAAAAAATCCACCATCCAGCCTGATTTTCTTTTTTATAACTTGAGTACTGGTTAGGGCTAACCCTAACCCGCTGAAACTAGCTAGCTACGTAGCCTAGTTATTAACCTGTACTTGCTAGCTACTTACAGCAGTGTCATCATCCAAAAATAGCATTCTTCTGATAGAAATGTTTTTGGGATTTTCTTTTTTGTTTTGTTTTTTACCTAAAAACACTGGTAAATTTCTCTGGGAGTTTGTGTCAATAACTGAACATCTAACTGTCTAACTGAGCATGTGCAGAGTGAGTGGCATCACTTTAGCTTACTTCATCAAATGCATATTGTTGTCTCAAACAATGTTTGGGTAGGACTAATTCCTGGACTCAAAATATTTCTTGGAGGTGCTCTTTGGTTAGGGATACATGTAGACATCACAAAGAAGTTTCAAAGCAATCTCTTTAAAAAGTCTCAAATACCTTTATAATGGCATGATCATATTAGACATAGAAACAATCTCCAGCGCATTTCAGCACCAGTCTTTTGTGAAGGAACAAACCAAATTATTTAACATTGGCACAAACAATCATCTAGTGATATTCCTAATAGCTTTAATGTATTCCTTGACCCAGAAAATGTATATTTTGACACCAAGATTGACCTTCTAAGTAGCTTGGAAGCTGAGATATTGGCACTTTTAGATTTTACATGGCGGTCATCTTGGAAATCCAAGAAAGAAAGAATAATAATTAAAGCTGCAAGCAGCGATGAACGGGACCTTGGGCTCTCGCTGTCAGCCTCCAGCTCACACAGACAGTGCAAATTATTCGTAAGAGTCAAACTGACGATAAAACAAGCAATGTCAAGAGAACGCGAGGTAATTTTTGGCAATAGAGGGACTTTGTATTACAATACATTACAATATGTATTTAATTTTCAACCAATGTATTAACTAAAATGTACCTGTGATATGTCAGCTATGGAAACAAAATGTCTTGTCCAAAACATCCACATTGAAATGAAATACACTGTCATGATTATGTAATTATATAATATTAACAGCAACATGGTGTCTGTTGTGTTTGTTGTGTAACACATTGTGATGTAAGTACATGAATATATAAATACATAATATACATTTTAACAGGATAACAAATATTAACATGGACAAAACATGAATTATAAAGGAGAGTAAATCATAAAAGAAAACGATTTTTACAAAGACTCAAGTGGTGATTAAACAACGGAGCTTGTAATTTTGGAGTGTAACACTTCCTCAAAGATGTGTACACTTTCCTGATGTAACAGCAGGCAGACACCAGTTAATGTCAGTGGAGAAACTGAGCAGGACTACATGTATTTGATCGTGTAATGCTGCAGCAGTTTTAGCTACAGATCTGATTCAGATTCTAAATGAGGCAAAAGAGTTTGACCTGGAAATCTTGCATTTACATGTTTTTGCTATCAGGCATTTATTTAGGAAAATGTAGGAATGAGACACATGAGCTGGTCAGTTTGGTCAGTGTTATCCTGTCAGGTGTGTGTGACCACACACACAGGCCTGTGTCTGTCAGAGTGAAGCCATTGTTATGCAAATTAATGACAGCATGGAGTTGAGTGACAGGAAGGGGGAGAGGCCAAGAACTTGAAGATGGCTTTCAAATTTCTCGAACTAGTCCTTCCTGCTCCCAAACTGTGGGTCCGATCATCAATCTGAAGATATCACCAGAGAGATACACTCATTCCGAACGCAGACATATATAGCTTTCATGTTTGTGGAGTCAAAAAAGCGATCTTAGTCACAAGTTTACAATGTCTACCTCACAGCTGACACATTTGCTCATGTAAATTTCAGAGGCACTAGCTCATTTCCTGTTGGATTTAGGTCAGTGGTGTCAATGAGTGATTTGTAGGTCACGAGGAGACAACGAAGCCAGTTTTGGTTTGATCTTTCTACAGCATTTGTACGGGCAGCAGCAGCCATTTTAGTGTGTCTAGGTGGTGCAAAAATTGTCAAGCGGTTTTGTGACATGTCACTTTTGAGAGGCACAAACTCATTTCCTGTTGGATTTAGGTCAATAGTGTCAATGAGTGATTTGTAGGTCTGTAGGAACTGAAGAAGGCAGTTTTGATTTCATCTTTCTTCAGCATTCGTACGGGCAGCAGGGGCCATTTTACTGTGTCTATGTGGTGCAAAAATTGTCGAGGTTTTGTGACATGTCACCTTTAACAGGGCATAAAATCAAAACCGTTAATGACAAAATTGTTCAGAGGAATTGTTTAGCAGGGCATGATCTATCATGTGTGCATGTTTTGAAGTAGATACAATAAACGGTGTAGGAGGAAATATTTTTTTAGTAAGAGAATTTTTGAAAAATGACATCTTACTTTGAAAGGGCACATAGCTCACTTCCTGTTGGATTTAGGTCAGTGGTTACACGTGACTTGTAGGTCTTGATGAGACAAACAAGCCAGTTTTGGTTTTGTCTTTCTACGACATTCGTACAGGTCGCAGCGGGCATTTAAGTGTGTCTAGGTGGCGCAAAAATCATCAGGAGGTTTTGTAAGACATCACCTGTAAGATGCCATAAAATCCAAAACATTCGAGTAATGAAAAAGTTATACAGAATATCTGATTAGGACGAGATGATCTGTCATGTGTGTGAGTTTGAGTCCCATACGATAAACAGTGTAGGAGGAGTTGTTTTTTTAAGAATTCTGAAGAAAGTGCATTCTTGAGGTGAATTCTTACTTTGAAAGGGCAAATCTCTCACTTCTTGTTGGGTTTAGGTCAGGGGTGTTAGTGAGTGATTTGTAAGACTCGATGGGACGAACAAGCCAGTTTTGGTTTGATCTTTCTACGTCATTCTTACAAGCCGCAGCAGCCATTTTAGTGTGCCTAAACTGCTAGGTGGCGCTAGAGAGACCATTTTGCCACTTTTCAAATTAATTTTCATAATTTCATAAGATTTTTCGCCAGTCCTGACACGCAGGCCAATTTGGGTGAGTTTTTGAGCATGTTTAGGGGGTCAAATTCCAGTTTAAAGACGCAGCGGATGAAAGAAAGAATAATAATAAATAATTAAAGCTGCAAGCAGCGTTGGTCGGGACCTTGCACTCGCGCCCGTGTCGGCCTCCAGATTATGTCGTCATTGTGAATTATTTAGAAATATCAAACATTGCCACAAACATCAGAAAATCCTTACAGAGCTGAACGTTTTGATGTTTGAATGCTTTCTGTAGCTGAACGTATGTTGAAGTGATGTCACAATATGCAAATTAGATGAGTGAATTTACTCCCATCAGATTCCTCTTCCTTTATTTTGAGGATGAGATGACAAAAACAGCACAAAACAAATCTACTGTGTAAATATGTTTAAAATGTTGTTTTACTGAGATTTATTAAATCCAATATGGCCGCCGCCTAATGACGCCACAATATGCAAATTAGATGAGTTAATTTACTCCCATGACAAACTTTGGGTCATGATGAATAGTTTTCTCATTTACAGTATGCCTTTATCTCTCACCACTTTCAAGCGACAGCCTTTTGAAATGTTGAAATGAAAATGGAATATTTTCCTCAATAAACTCTGGCACCTAAAGGGTTAAAATGGAGATTCTGCCCCTGTCATGTCTGCATGTAAGATGTAGACATGCACACACATCATGTTTCTGTGAGTTTGTGTGTGACAGCGGTTGCCATGGTAAATAAGTAGGTGCACCTGGCAGAAGAACAGAGAGAGACAGACAGAACACAGAGAAGAGACCTGTTTTAGTGGAGATTTAACTCCTCGAACAAGTTCTTCCCATTCCCAAACTGTTGGTCCAATCATCAAAATAATGTGATGGTGAGACAGATAAAGTTATACAGAAGATCTGTTTAGCAGCAGTTAAGCTGGCATGTGTGCCTGCTCATCGAGAGAATGCCAAGAGTGTGTAAAGCAGTAATCAGAGCAAAGGGTGGCTATTTTGAAGAAACTAGAATATAAAACATGTTTTCAGTTATTTCACCTTTTTTTGTTAAGTACATAACTCCACATGTGTTCATTCATAATTTTGATGTCTTCAGTGAGAATCTACAATGTAAATAGTCATGAAAATAAAGAAAACGCATTGAATGAGAAGGTGTGTCCAAACTTTTGGCCTGTACTGTATACACACACGCTGTACAAAAATATAAATGCAACACTTTTGTTTTTGCTCCCATTTTTCATGAGCTGAACTCAAAGATCTAAAACATTTTCTATATACACAAAAGACCATTTCTCACAAATATTGTTCACAAATCGGTCTAAATCTGTGTTAGTGAGCACTTTTCCTTTGCCGAGATAATCCATCCCACCTCACAGGTGTGGCATATAAAGATCCTGATTAGACAGCATTATTATTGCACAGGTGTGCCTTAGGCTGGCCACAATAAAAGGCCACTCTAAAATGTTCAGTTTTATGACACAGCACAATGCCACAGATGTCGCAAGTTTTGAGGGAGTGTGCAATTGGCATGCTGACTGCAGGAATGTCCACCAGAGCTGTTGCCCGGATTATCTCGGCAAAGGAAAAGTGCTCACTAACACAGATTTAGACAGATTTGTGAACAATATTTGAGGGAAATGGTCTTTTGTGTGTATAGAAAATGTTTTAGATCTTTGAGTTCAGCTCATGAAAAATGGGAGCAAAAACAGAAGTGTTGCGTTTATATTTTTGTTCAGTGTATATGTATTTACACAAAAAAACTAACTGAGTTGGAATCACTTGCTGACAGCTTGGTCCCCCCAGTTCAAAAATCCCATCTGCACCCCTGTGTGAGACACACACACAGAGAGCTGTGTTGGGAATCAACATATATTTACCTCACACGGTGGCACCAAATATGTTGGGGTCAACACACTAGGCTTCACATGGAGGTACCAAATATGTTGGGATTTAATTGGCTATCGGAAATAATTAATAATTATTATTAATAATTATCAATCAATTAATCAATCAATTTTATTTATAAAGCCCAATATCACAAATCACAATTTGCCTCACAGGGCTTTACAGCATACAACATCCTTCTGTCCTTTGGAAAAACTCCCCCAAAAAAAACCCTTTAACGGGGAAAAAAACGGTAGAAACCTCAGGAAGAGCAACTGAGGAGGGATCCCTCTTCCAGGACGGACAGACGAGCAATAGATGTCGTACAGAACAGATCAACATAATAAATTAACAGTAAACCGTATGACATAATGAGACAGAGAGAGAGAGAGAGACAGAGACAGAGACAGAGACAGATGCAGGACAGACAGTAATGGCAGTAGGTTACAACAACATTAATGAAAGTAATAATATTATAATTAATAATAATATATTAATATCTGATAGTATACATGTGTGACAATAATCATATGTGTATAATAACAGTAGAAGCATGACCAATGATAACAGCAGCAGCAGGAGGCATCTGGCAGGACCACGGCAGCAGCACAACCACACACGTCACACTATCCAGGCACTGCTGCAATACGAGTTAACCTGAGAGACAGTGGAGCACAAAGGCTCCGGAGAAGAAGCCGAGTTAGTGACATCCAGAATGGCCGAGTTAGCAAGATGCAGTAATAGGACACGAGAGAGAGAGAGAAGGAGAAAAGGTGCCCCGTGTATTATAGGGGGTCCTCCGGCAGACTAGGCCTAAGTCAGCCTAACTATTATGTTAAACAATGTGACTTAATTAACATTAAATCACCTCGTGGGGCACCATTCCCGTACAGGGAAAAATGATAGCCAGTTAAAGATATCAGTCTCATAAAATACGCTAAACTATTAATTTGGAGTTTGATTAATAATTAAATTAATGACAACAACCAAAATTAACAGTAACGCCTGAAGGATTTCGGAGTTCTTGACGCAGCAGAGGTTGACTATACGCTATAGAGGCATTTTGTCCCCCCCATGGGCAACGCCCCTATAAGATGCAAGAGCTCGCCATTCTTGACCCGTGTATCAATTTTCATGAGGATATGAGGTCGCTGAAGCCATCAAAAAGCCAAACGTATTTGGTGGCGAGGGATCGATAGTGACCACGCCGCCACAGGGACACCATTAGACATAGCTTCACAGCGTTCATAAGGTAGCTTCACCAACTTGTTCTGCATGCATTAGAATAGGAATGAAGTTCGGTCAAGTTTGTGGCATCAGTACATGTTAAAGTAAAAACTGGTCACTTCCTGTTACTACTGGGGGGCGCAATGAGTGAGGTGGGATATTAACATATCGGGGCGTTCGGGGCGGAGCCATCATAATGTCCAGCAAGTTTGAAGCTGCTGAGATTAAGTATGTGGGCGGGAGAGCCATTCGAAATTCGATGGCAAGAAAACGAAAAGTCGCCAAAATTTGTCACACCCTAGCGGCCACGCCCCTTCACATAGAGAAAAGCTTTAAATAACTTTTGATCAGCATGTTGTCAGGATGATCTGTACCAACTCTGAAGTCGATCAGACGAAATTTCTAGGAGGAGTTCGCTCAAATTTAAGTTGTGGAAATTGCCGTAACAAAAAAATTCAAAACAAAATGGCCGACTTCCTGTTGGGATTTTACCATGATGTCAAGAGACTTTTCTGTGCGTCTTGGTATGATACATGTGTGTACCAAATTTTGTTTGCTTACGACAAACTAACCCCAATGGGGAGGGGTTTTTGAAAATTTGTAGGGGGCGCTATTTCGGCATTTCGTGTCGACCATGCGCAACCGCCCAAAAATATCCAATTTTGGATGAGGCTGGACAAATGTGGAAAGTTAGAAGCATTCTGAAATTTGGGAAAGGGGCGAAATTGGGGCACGAAGTCGGGTAAAGAATAATAATAATAATAAACAGCACGATTTCAATAGGGTCCTTGGATGACTTCGTCGTCACTCGGGCCCGAATTAAAGCGGCAAGCAGCGATGATCGGGCCCTCGCTCCCCCATGCAACCGCGGGGGCCTGAGGCACACAGGTGCTGTGGCGCGAAGCGAGACGGGAGAAAAAAACCAAGCTGATGTTTTGTGGTGAAGGATGAAAAGTTGCCACCGCCGTTGCGGCCTGTAACATGACAGGACACGTGTGTCACTGTGGAGATTCATCAACTTGATCGTCATGTGGCCACAAAATGTAGTTGATCAGGTCAGGAGCTTGAGGTTGGTGTTTGTCAGTGTAAAAGATGGCATTTCCTGTTTCCACAAGGGGGCGCCATGAGTGAGATTGCCTACGAGCATATGGAGGCGTTGAGGGCGGGGCTCTTATCACGTACAGAAATTTTGAAGCAGTTTGGATGAATTATGTGGGAGAGAGAGCTGCTTGAAAATGCATGGCGATGGATCAAAAATGGCAGCGCCATAGCAGCCATGCCCTTTGACCTACAAACATGCAGAGCACAACTTTTGATCAGCATGGTCTCTGGATGATCTGGAAAAAATTTGAAGTCGATTGGATGAAATCCCTAGGACTAGTTCATTAAAATACAACATGTGGAAAACACGCCAAAATGACAAGTCAAAATCAAAATGGCCGACTTCCTGTTTGGAGTAGACCATTGGTGCCAGAGACTTTTATGTGCGTCTAGGCAACATACACATGTGTACCAATTTTAATGTTCCAACTCCAAAAAAAAAAAAAAAAAAACCCCTTTGGGGAGGGGTTTTTGAAAATTTCAAGAGGGCGCTATAGAGGCATTTTCTGTCCCCCATGGGCGACGCCCCTATCAGATGTAAGAGCTTGCCATTCTTGACTTGTGTGAGCTCTAATTCATGGTGGAGGGTCATGCATTTTCCACCAGTCACTTCAAAAAGCTCAAGAAAAAATATTTGTGGCTGCAGAGGGGGATTAAAATATAATAAATAAATAAAATAAAAATCAACCAGCCATCCTCCTCCTCTGATATGTTAAGAATTATTTATATATATATATATATATATATATATATATATATATACAGTACAGGCCAAAAGTTTGGACACACCTTCTCATTCAATGCGTTTTCTTTATTTTCATGACTATTTACATTGTAGATTCTCACTGAAGGCATCAAAACTATGAATGAACACATGTGGAGTTATGTACTTAACAAAAAAGGTGAAATAACTGAAAACATGTTTTATATTCTAGTTTCTTCAAAATAGCCACCCTTTGCTCTGATTACTGCTTTGCACACTCTTGGCATTCTCTCGATGAGCTTCAAGAGGTAGTCACCTGAAATGGTTTTCCAACAGTTTTGAAGGAGTTCCCAGAGGTGTTTAGCACTTGTTGGCCCCTTTGCCTTCACTCTGCGGTCCAGCTCACCCCAAACCATCTCGATTGGGTTCAGGTCCGGTGACTGTGGAGGCCAGGTCATCTGCCGCAGCACTCCATCACTCTCCTTCTTGGTCAAATAGCCCTTACACAGCCTGGAGGTGTGTTTGGGGTCATTGTCCTGTTGAAAAATAAATGATCGTCCAACTAAACGCAAACCGGATGGGATGGCATGTCGCTGCAGGATGCTGTGGTAGCCATGCTGGTTCAGTGTGCCTTCAATTTTGAATAAATCCCCAACAGTGTCACCAGCAAAACACCCCCACACCATCACACCTCCTCCTCCATGCTTCACAGTGGGAACCAGGCATGTGGAATCCATCCGTTCACCTTTTCTGCGTCTCACAAAAACACGGCGGTTGGAACCAAAGATCTCAAATTTGGACTCATCAGACCAAAGCACAGATTTCCACTGGTCTAATGTCCATTCCTTGTGTTTCTTGGCCCAAACAAATCTCTTCTGCTTGTTGCCTCTCCTTAGCAGTGGTTTCCTAGCAGGTATTTGACCATGAAGGCCTGATTCGTGCAGTCTCCTCTTAACAGTTGTTCTAGAGATGGGTCTGCTGCTAGAACTCTGTGTGGCATTCATCTGGTCTCTGATCTGAGCTGCTGTTAACTTGCCATTTCTGAGGCTGGTGACTCGGATGAACTTATCCTCAGAAGCAGAGGTGACTCTTGGTCTTCCTTTCCTGGGTCGGTCCTCATGTGTGCCAGTTTCGCTTGATGGTTTTTGCGACTCCACTTGGGGACACATTTAAAGTTTTTGCAATTTTCCGGACTGACCGACCTTCATTTCTTAAAGTAATGATGGCCACTCGTTTTTCTTTAGTTAGCTGATTGGTTCTTGCCATAATATGAATTTTAACAGTTGTCCAATAGGGCTGTCGGCTGTGTATTAACCTGACTTCTGCACAACACAACTGATGGTCCCAACCCCATTGATAAAGTAAGAAATTCCACTAATTAACCCTGATAAGGCACACCTGTGAAGTGGAAACCATTTCAGGTGACTACCTCTTGAAGCTCATCGAGAGAATGCCAAGAGTGCGCAAAGCAGTAATCAGAGCAAAGGGTGGCTATTTTGAAGAAACTAGAATATAAAACATGTTTTCAGTTATTTCACCTTTTTTTGTTAAGTACATAACTCCACATGTGTTCATTCATAGTTTTGATGCCTTCAGTGAGAATCTACAATGTAAATAGTCATGAAAATAAAGAAAACGCATTGAATGAGAAGGTGTGTCCAAACTTTTGGCCTGTACTGTATATTATTGCATTACATGGGAAAATAAAACTGGGGGTTTGTTGTTGAAATGAACTAAAGCATTAAGTTAAAGCACTCAGATCAAAGATCAGAAAAAAAGAGAGGTTACACTGAGCTTACCCCCTCAACATTCTAACTTCTGAGTGTCAAATCTTAATACAGGCAGAAATAAGGCCCAGCCTTTTGTTTTAGTCTGACAGCAAAGGAAAGTGATGAACTGTTTGTGTGTGTGTGTGTGTGTGTGTGTGTGTCAAGTCAAGTCAAGTCAAGTCAAGTCAACTTTATTTATAGAGCACATTTAAAAACAACAATCGTTGATCAAAGTGCTTTACAATGGATACAAATTATGCACAACAAGAAAATAATCGACCAAGACAGTAGAGTTTGCTTTGAGCAAATTCAATGAAAATAATGAGTAGCAAACAATATGTTCTCATGATGAATCACCAAAAGCTAAGGCAAAGTGATGGGTTTTCAGCCGGGCTTTAAATATATTTAAAGAGGGTGAGGATTTAACTTTTTGTGGCAGACTGTTCCACAGTTTTGGACCAACAACTGAGAAAGCTCTGTCACCTCTGGTTTTTACCTTTGTAAGTGGGATAGAAAGCACTGATTTGTCAGTGGATCTGAGGGGACGAGAGGTGGAATAGGGAGTGAGGAGTTCTGAAATATAATCTGGTGCTGGTCCATGGAGTGCTTTAAAAACAAATGAAAGAGTCTTAAAATCAATCCTATACTTTACAGTGTTGGGGTCAACACATTAGGCTTCACATGGAGGCACCAAATATGTAGGGATTTAATTGGCTATCAGAAATAATTTATAATTATTATTAATAATTAATAATCATGTTAAATAATGTGACTTAATTAACATTAAATCACCTCGTGGGGCACCATTCCCATAAAGGGGAAAAAAAGATAGCCAGTTAAAGATATCAGTCTCATAAAATACGCTAAACTATTAATTTGGAGTTTTGATTAATAATTAAATTAATGACAACAACCAAAATGAACAGTAACACCTGAAGGATTTCGGAGTTCTTGACGCAGCAGAGGCTGCCTATTCATTCACTCTTGTGCAACATTAAACAGACAGCAGGCATGATTCCAAAGAATTATATTTATTCACAAACTAGCAAAGCAAACCAAAACACACAAATTCTAACTAACTATATACAAGCTTGGTGTGTATATGTGTGTGTGTGTGTGTGTGTGTGTGAGAGAGAGAGAAAGAGAGAAAGAAGAGAAAGACAAAGACGGGTGTGGTGATCAAGGAGCCGTTTGGCCTACAAAACAAAATGGCTGACAACAGAGAACTACCAAAATGGCCGAATCAAGGCTGGCTTCAGGTCGGGGGAGGTTGTTTGTCTGACCGTGTGGTCAGGACAAAGACAAAGGAAAAGAAGCGGGAACTTTGAGATGCCTGTTTGGGTGTAGCTCTGGTGAAAGCCTATTTGTTAATGACTCTGTGTCAATGTGACATATGTTGCAAACGGTCTGGATTAGTGCAGAGATTGTTTAGTTGTGTGCAAGAATCTGTTTGTGAACAGTATTAGCAAACTAAACACTTATCTTTGGCTTTAGCTTTAGCTTTTGGCAATGACCTAACTGCAAACTATCACAACAATAACTCAATGACAGCATTAAATCACATACAACAAGTTAAACAGTCTTGCTTAGCCTGTAAAGCTGTGATAAGCTATGCCCAGTTGTTACGTTACTGATCCTTGAATGGATGGGAGAAAGAGTCACTTGGTGGTGTGCTGCTTTTTTAGCCGTCAGAAGAAGGCTGAGAAGAACTGTGGTTTCAACTGCAGTCTTTGTTGTGTCCTTTGTTCCAAAGGTGAAACTCCGAGGAAGCTGGTCGCTCAGGGTTTAGCAGAGTTAGACGCTGGGTGCTAACTCACTTAGTTCCTTGTTGCTGGAAAGCTAGTTGCAAACCTTGTGTTTGCTAAAGAGTCTATGATCAATTGCCCTCCCTTTAGTGGTTTGGGGTATGGAGCAAGGGTCTGGGCCTCTGTGCTGGTCCAGGCCCAGCCAGAAACAGGTGTCAGCTGTTCAGCAGCTGGAGCAAAGAGCTTGAAGGCTTGGAGGGAGCAGACCATCTACATAGTTTGGTGACATCACAGAGAGGCATGTCACTGTAATAGTCCTGTCCAATCAAGTTGTGAGACTTGTGTCTCACTGAGGTGTGAGGTGAGACCTCCTGGAGGTGGGTGTCACATAGCTCTCTTTGTTTGAAGACAAAGAGCATGCAGAGGAAAAAGCCTTTAAATGTCCAGTGATGATTTTACCAAATGATAAATCATCTGTGGTCCTGTGAATCCCAACAACAGGTAACCAGTAAAGCGAGGCCAATACAGGGGAAATGTGATCACTTCTCCTGGTACCAGTAATGAGTCTTGCTGCTGAATTCTGAACGAGCTGCAAGTGCGGCAGAGCTGACTGGTTGATGCCGGTGTAGAGGGAATTACAATAATCTAATCGGAAGGAGATGAAAGCATGAACCAGAATTTCTAAATCTTTTATGGACAGAAATGATTTAAGTTTTGCAATGGATCTTAGATGGAAGAAGCTTGAGCTGACAACTGAGTTGATCTGTTTATCAAATTTAAAGCCAGAGTCAAAGATGACACAGAGATTCTTTACATGAGATTTTAAATGGGAAGACAGAGGACCAAGAGCACTGTGGTAACAGTGACAGAAGCGTCTGTAAGGCCAAAGATGAGGACCTCAGTTTTGTCATGGTTCAGCTGGAGAAAGCTTCGTGCCATCCAAGATTTTATGTAACAATTACCTGCTTTGCGGGTGCCGAAAAATTTCCCTTATTTTCAAATCCAAAACTTGACAGGTATGCTCGTGATGCACCAGTACCTTTGTCTCTTTCACCCATCACAAACTGTTTTTCTATCTCTTCCTCTGTTTCACACTGCTCTACCACTTTTTCTTCTTGATACATTAAAAAACAATGCTTCTGTATCACAGAGTGCCTTTCATTATCTGGGTTTTCTGCTCATTTCCCCAAATTCTTAGTGAATAGTGTGAAAACAAGCACTCAGTGTAGAGAGGAGCCCTGTGTTGCACTCTTCTACACACAGTGGTGGATGGAAACAGAAATCACTGCTGCAGCAGCTTCCTTTCTCTCCAAAAATTCCCTCAGCAAAACAGATCGGTAATGAAGTGAGGTTTTGTCCTCACAATATAATCAGTGTCTATCACATCACAGATGTCTTTAAGGTCTCTCTTTTCCATCTCCCTTTTCCGCCACCCCTTTTGGAAAGATAATGTAAGTGATCCTCTTCTCTTCTCCATACTGCAGTTCTGAAGATACAGCCGTTGTTTGTTTTTTTTTCTCTTTTCTTTCCACTGGTGGTTTTGCTGTGTGATCCTAATGCACTGTGAAATGTTGACTGCTGTCAGTTGAAAGACTTTATAAAGACTCAGAGAGAGGGACACTGAGTAGGACCGGAGGGATGGTTCCCTGATCAAGCAAAGAAATCCTTGCAGCAAGCAGAAGAAACATGCTGTTGGAAACATGTTGGAAAACTTCCAACATACAGAAGTTTACACAGCAGGGTGCAGGTATTTATCTAAACTACCTGATGTGTGCAAAGATCCACAATCAGTACACACTCCCAACACAAGGCTACTGTATAGGTCCAGAATGCAGGTAGTCCAGCATGTCTGTCCTCACTGTTCATTGTCAAAGGTACTTTATCATTGTAATTACTCCAATCATATAAACCAACTGATACTAGATTACTGAGGCTAATACTGATTTCAGCTGATAGCAGTTTAAACACATTAATAAACTCAATACAGAATCATTATATTTGCCATTCTGTGGGTTTTGATAAATACTTTATATATCTATGAGGTGTGCTAGGTCTTCATTTAGGATCATTGGGTCCTGACGGTAGAAGCTCCTCCTGAGCCTCTCAGTGCTGCCTGGGTGAACTGGTAACTTCTTCCCGAACTCAGCAGGCAGAAAAGGCAGTTATCCTGGTGGTTAGGATCTTTATTGATTCTCCTGGCCTTATTTTTGTATGTATAAATCTTAAACATTCTTGATGCAGGGTAGAGCAGCACCTGTGTGTTCAACTGAATGAATTACACTTGTGGTCCTTTTTCTGTGCTGTTTCTGTGCATTGCAGTGATGTTCCTTGTCAGGACGCACTTGATGGTGCAGGAGTAGAATATGCTCAGTATTTGAGGGGATTCTTGGAATTTTCTCAGGTGTCTTAGTTAAAACAGACTCTACCTTGCTTTTCTTACCACTAAGTCAGAATGCAGTGTCCAGGTCAGTCACAAAAATGTCCACACTACACGCCAAAGAGTGTAGTTCTTTTGCTGCTTGTCCCCAAGACCACCATCACCTCCTTAGTTTTGCTGACATTCAGGAGTAGGTTGTTGTCCTAACACCAGCAGGTCAGGTCCTCTGATTTTCTCAGGTGGCCTTTTCATCGTTATCTGTGATCAGACCAGCAAAGCTGTGTCATCAGCAAACTTGATGATGGTGTTGCAGTCTGAAGTGGCTTCACAGTCTTGTGTGTACATGGAGTACAGCAGGGGACTCAACACAGACCCCCGAGGTGCTCGGGGTTTAAGAATGGGGGTGGGCTCTGCCTGTCAGGAAGCTGAGGCTCCAAATGCACAGTGAGGTGTTTAATCCCAGCTCCTCTGTGAGCAACCTGGAGGGAACTACGGTGTTAAACACTGAACTGTAGTAAATAAACAGCAATATATTAGTCAATGTATCGTTACACCCATGGTAAGTGGGCTAAAAAGCACTGCTTCCCCACTAAGTTCTTTATAGTGATGTATCAGTTTAGGCCGTGCTTATTTTCCTATCCACTTTGCAAATCCTGAGTTTCCCCTGTTTTAGGAGTCACTGTGTGGAAGCATGATTATCGGGTTTATATCACTGTGAGCAGCTACGGGCTTGAATTCACATAGGGCAGAGAAAAACAATCGCAACATGGCTCAGACTCAGATGTAGAGAGTTTTTTTCTTTTCAATGAAGCAGTGACAGCTCATCTGACGCAGTCACACTCCAACCGCTGGTGCTATTAAGATGCAAAATGCAGCAGGAGATTAAAAACAGAAATGTACAGACTGTGTGTGTGTGTGTGTGTGTGTGTGTGTGTGTGTGTGTGCATGCATGCCTGCGTGCCTGCGTGTGTGTCTGTTTTGTGGGCTAAATAAGAGAGTAAGGAGCAGAGAGCATTGGGATACAGTGGCAGCTCCTACGATGTCTTACCACAACAAGGAAAGTAGAAAAACACACACATTTATGCATGCACACAACTACAAGGTGGCGAAAGGAAATTCATGTAAAAATGTTGATCTTTTATCTTGACACCCTATCAACATTGTTGATATGGATGTTGATCAACATTGTTGATAGGGTATCAAGCACAGTGAAGTGTAGTGAAGTGAGCCAGAGCCTTAAAATACAGCACATCCCTGGACTCAGTGTCAAGCTACACATAGATTTTACTGTGATGCAGTGAAGCCATCATTTGCCACACATGCTGTCTGACTAGTCATTTCCATCAGAAATGTGTTGTTAGTGGGGATGATGATGATGATGATGATACCAAGGACCAGTCTCAAACTAGAACTGGTTTCTGCTGGTGGTTTTTGAACATCAGTCATCCAGCGGTACACTCTCAATGTGCATACTGTTAGAGAAAGCTTACAAGTGTAGCTGCCTGCATCTGATGACCTTCATAAGCATTGTCATGGTTCTGCTTATTTTCTGTTGGTTCTAATTAAGGGGTTGGTTTAATTTTCTAAATAAAATAGTCAAATGAGTTATGTATGCTGAAAGAGTAATGGGTCACTGTAATTATTGCTTTGTTGTTGCCCCTTAACTGTAAAAGATCACACAGTCGTAGTTCATTGTAAGAATGCATTCTAAAGCTGAGGTTTGGCCTTGGAAAACTTACCGCAGAAGAAACATGTGCAGTGATCCATGACACAGTAATGAGGACACACATACCCATTTGATTCAACTCGCTGTTTCAACCTAATTTTGGTTTCAGCTTAATTTTAAATGTAAATGTGTAAATGCCATGCAAATCTCAGTAAAAGGGTATGAGACTGCAGGGCCGTGAGCACTTACAGAGACTGAAGAAAAGTTGAGAGAATCAATGCCCAAATGTTCAAACATTAAAAAATAAATAAATAAATGAATAAATAAAAAAATGGCCTGAAGTGGAGGTGCTTCTGGCTGACCTATTTCACATTTTGTACCACAATCTTTTTCCATGAGAGGGCGCTGTAGAATGCATCAATATTACGTCATGTTTTTGTACATCAAATATAGACCACACCATGTAAATTTCAGGTAAATCAAAAGATGACTGTCTGAAAAGTGTGGTGCAGACTGGAATTTCGTGTTTCATGGCGAGACACTAAAACCTGATGCCACACCACAGCCACAACATTCAATGCTGACCCTGGAGAATGCACTAATGATACGTGATGATTTTGTACATGAAATATAGACAACAAAATTTAAATTTCATGCAAATCAAAAGATAAATGTTTCAAAAGACCTACTTCCTGTTGCTAGTAGGTGGCGCTATGTGTAACACCAAATATTGGCATATAGATGTGTTCAGGGCAGGACTGTCATCAATCCTGTGAAGTTTGGGGAAGATTGGACCATGTGTGCTGGAGTTACAAACCACTTCCTGTTTATGGCGACACATGGAAGTTTAACGTCTTGCCACGGTCACACGGTTTGACCAATACTCAAACCTGTAATAACTTTTCTTCTTCAAGGTCTTTCAGTGGGACAGACTAACCTTTGAAGTCGATCAGATAAAATGTTGAGGAAGTTCATTAATTTACGAGCCCTGGAAATGGGCAAAAATGCACAAAAGTGACACAAGTCAATTCAAAATGGTGGACTTTCTGTTGGGTTTGAAGCATGACTCCAAGATGCTTGTTTGTACATCTTATAGTGCTACATGTGCCTACCAAGTTTCATACATGTAGGTTAAACTAGCTTCGGAGGCTGTTTCCTCAAAATTTTGTAGGGGGCGCTACTGAGCCATTATTTGGCACCCAAGAATGAAACCCTTAAAATATCAAATATTTCACTACTTCTGATATATCTGCAAAGTTTCATGAGTTTTTGAGTATGTTAAGCCTTCTAAAAAGGCAATTCATTTGAGATAAGAATAATAAAAATTAAAGCTGTAAGCAACGATGAATGGGCCCTCGCTGGTAGGACGCCTGCTGACGCGGTAGTTCATTTCCGTGAAAGTTAGACACTGCATGCAGGAGTGGGTTGGCGTATCCTTGATACAGTGCTGGAATGACATATTTCACATTTTGTATCACTTCTTCTTTCCACTAGAGGGAGATGGAGAGCGCACTAATTATACATCATGTTTTTATACATCAAATATACACCACAGAATTTATCTTTCAGATGAGACCTACTTCCTGTCGCCATGACGTGGCACTGTGAGTATCAGGAAATATGGTCATATGAGTGTTCAAGTTTGATGTAGATCGGACCATTACGCCAAAGTTATAGCAATTTCATGTTTAATGGCGAGACCTCAAAATTCAAAGTTGGACAGATCCTGTTATAACTTTTGGTCACAACATAGTCAGGCTCACATAAGCCAAGTTTGGTGCCAATCCAATAAAATCTGTAGGACAAGTTTGTTAAATCAGAACATGTGGGAAACTCCAAAAATGACCATGAAATTCAAAATAGCCAGCTTCCTGTTGGGGTTTGGCAATGGGTCCAGAGGCTTTTCTGTGCATTTGTACACAATACAGGTATGTGCCAGTTTTCATGCATATAGGTAAAACATGCGGCTGGGACTGCACTTTAAAGGGCATGGCCAAGCCATTTTGCCACGGCCATCGACGAAACTCATATCACATGTCCAGGCCAAGACTATTAAGTATTGTGTCATGTTTCAGGCAGATTAAACTAAGTACACTGTAGTTAATGCCAATTGCTGTGTTTTGGCAAAACATTCAACTTCACTGTTGTGGCAAGGCCGTTTGGTGACTTTTCCCCATCTTCACAATATAACATGACCAAGGTCTTAAGGCCTTCATGACCACATTTGAGTTGGACATGGTCAACCTGCCAGGAGGAGCATGTTAAAGTGAAAAACATGTAATTTCCTGTCACCACTAGGTTGCGCTATGACTATCAGGAAATATGGTTGTTGTTATGGTTGGTTATGTAAATGTGTTCAGGGTGGGACTGATATGAATACTGTGAAGTTTGATGGATATCGGACCATTTACACCAATGTTATAGCAATTTTGGCAGTAGCTCAATCCATAGGGACTTGGGTTTGAGAACCGGAGGATCACCTGTTAAAGTTCCCATCCGGACCAAATATGGATCGTGGACTGGTAGCTGGAGAGGTGCCAGCTCACCTCCTGGGCACTGCCGAGGTGGGTTCAAGAGACTTTTTTGTGCACCTGGGCATGATACAGGTAAGTACCGATTTTTGTTCACGTCGGAGAAACATGCCACGGGGGCTGCTGTTTAAGGGGTGTGGCCATATTGCTGGCTTCCGCCCACCAACAAAAGCAATATCACATCAAAATTTACATGGGGACTGAAACGGACGCAAAACTTAGAGGTTGGTGCTCGGGCCCTAATTAAAGCTGCAAGCAGCTATGAACGGGCCCTCGCACCTTTACGCAACTTGGGGGTACTGGCAGGATGCCGGCTGATGCAGCAGTTCACTGCTGCCAAAGTCAGACACCGCATGTAGTGAGATGGTATATCATTCACAAGTGTGGGCGCTGGTATGGCCTATTTTATACTTTGCTCCAATTCCTCTCTAAACTAGAGGGAGCTGGAGAGCGCACTAATAATATGTCACGCTTTTATACATCAAATATAGACCACAGCATTTAACTGCGCTGCTCAAAACTAGCTCTGCGTGGGGTTCGCCACCCTGCGCCGTGCTAGGAAACTAGAGGCCCAGGTCTTTAAAACACAACATGTGGGAAATGCCAAAAATGATCAAAATAGCTGACTTGCTGTTGGGTTTAGACAATGGGTCCAAGAGACTTTTTTGTGCATCTGGGTATGATACACGTACGTACCGATTTCCGTGCGTGTCAGTGAAACATGCCGTGGGGGCTGCTCTTTAAGGGGTGTGGCCATGCAAATTTACCCCACTTACCAATGAAAGCAATATCACATGTAAATTTACACGGTGACTGAAGGGCATGCAAAAATTGGCGCATTTTTGAGTATGTTAAAACCCCCAAAAAGACGATTTTCATTTTTTGGAAAAATAATAATAATTCTTTCAGTTTGAATAGGGCCTTCGCCCACCTGTGGTCAGTGCTCAGGCCCTAATAATTCCTTGCATTTCAAGAGGGTCGGGAATCCTGTAATATTATACAATTGTTAAAATGAAGAAGACTAATTATTCTTTACAAACAATTCAATACAAAATGTGTGTACATGTGCTCATGAGTGTGCATAGATTCTCTTCTTATCTCAGAACAATTTCCAGGTAAGTAAACATTGCTGAATGTCAGAATCTTAATAAAAACTGCTTATGTTGGTTTTAAATATGTATTCTTAAGAATGGTTGGTGAATGAGGCCCATTGTGTCTTTAAATGGATTTACTTAATCTGATTTAACAATGTGACCAATGTAGAGGAGAATTTGCAGCTGAAAAGACACATTAAGATTACATGAAATTCAGTGGTCCGAACCTCTTATAAACTTGATCTCATCCTTTAAGTTCCCTTTAAGCTGCCTAAAAATCACACTTTGTTCATTTTTTCCGTATTTCCAATGCAAAGTTTTTTATTAGCAGATGCAACAACATCACAATGGCTGGTATTGTTTTCACTTAGGGAGTTTGTGTGTGTGTGTGTGTGTGTGTGTGTGTGTGGTCTCTATTTTTGTTTTGTACTTGTTAAGCACTTTGTGTACTTTGTTACTCCTGTATGTTGGACATCATGTATCTTGTAAGTGACCACCTGTAAGGGAACACTTGATACATTTATCAATCATGAATGTATGGCAAATGTATTATTCGGTCATAGAACTATCTGGACAAGAAAAAAAGATGTAGCTTACCACCTAACCAAAAAAATCCCATCAAATCCAATGATACATTGCAGGTTTGGAGTCTTTTAGTGCTATCTCATCTAAAGGACGGAGGATGTCTTGAAAGAAGTTCGGATGTTTGTGGTTTCAGGCTGGTCTCCCAAAGAAAAGGGATATCTAAAATGATTTGGGTTTGCAGCAGTTTGTATCCACTACCCACTCAGAGAAGATCTGGCTTTCACAGATATATGAATTACTGGTTGGTGGGTCATCCCAAGAAAACTGACTTTTAGACTTACAGTAGATTTGTGCTCATCATCATCCGATGAAAAAGCTATTTGGAGATAGGTGGACTTATTACCTCTCAGCCTGTGTTGTATCTGTCGTCACAGGATAAAAAAAAACGGTGTTAAGGGAGACACTTCAGCAAATGATGGTGAGGAAAAATAATTGTATTTAACCCTTTAATACCGGCGGGAGCGCCTGCGATTTCATTTGCATATTGATTTTTAAATGCCAGTAGAATTGCAACCAGATAAGATAAGGATAAGGAGTTACTCTAACTTACCATGCATTCATCATGTCCCAGAGTGCTGTCTCCTTGCACTGACAGGTTTGTAGAAAAACAGTAAAAAGCGCTAAGAACAAAAACATTATAATCCTGATCGCAGGTATTCACAGCACTTTCTATGTTGGACTAAACGTCATCACGTTGTGAGCATGAACTATCACATTATTTTGTTGCGTGTCCTTCTCGCGACACTACCCGCGGCAACAAGGAGTGACGTCATTTCCCGGAAAATTCCTCTCTTTCTTCCATGGTAAATATTTCTCTCAGCTTGCAGTCACACACTCGCTCTCGCTCTCGTTTTGTATTTTACTCTTTCACAACAACACTTAGACACACACACACACACACACACACACACCAGACACTCACCACACACTCGCACACATATATTTATGGAACCGCAACAACCTGGACGTGCGAAACGGCTTTTCTCCCGGCACGAAGCTTTCGAGCTAATTACAACGTCAGATGAAGATTCAGTCCACTCATCAGGGGCCTCATTTATTAAGCTTGCTTACGCACAAAACAGGCCTTGAAAGTGGCGTACGCCACTTCCCACGCAAAGGTTGTGATTTCTAAAAATAAACTTGGCGGGAGAATGTGCGCACCTGTAAGCAAATTCTGAGTCATGTGCGCGCACATTTTGGAGACACTGGGAAGTGGCGATGCAGATGGCGAGGTGGAGAAGTGGAGTCAGATTTTTATTGATGTCTCACACAAATTTAATGTCACACTACACACATTAACTACATGTTGGTAAAGGAGTAGAAATATTTGGTGTACCTTTATATCAGACCACTTTTTTTTTTCTCTGTCACTGTCCGTGCAGTCCCACAGACACAGCTGACAGCATCAGCAGCATTGATGTGCTGCCACTTTTTTTCACTTTCTTTTATTAGTGATCCCGTTGCTGTGGCCACCAAATAAAATCTTTCTCAGTCCTCCACCTCCCGTTAAAGGGTCTCTAGCTCAGTCTCGGAGAAATTCCGTTTTTTGGTTTGTTTCTCACACCTGACGCCGTGACTCACAACGAGAGAACACTTGCATGCCGGCTTATTTATATGCAGATCGCATTCATGAGGTGATTTGCATGACCATTTATGATTGAACTAGGGCGTGTGGAGGGCAGAATATGAGGCAGATCTGGGTGTGCACAACTCCAGGAGGTCTGTGATTTATAAAGAGAACATTGCATGCAAGTGTGCATGCGCACGGTTTTATAAATCAGATTATTTTTTGGCGCATGCCATTTTCAGCTTTTGGGCGCACATCAACTTTTAGTATGAATCCTAAGCACTCTTTTATAAATGAGGCCCCTGGTCCAGATTCTGCCGACAGTGGAGATGAAGCCGACCTCATCCAAGGGAGAGATCCCTCCTATGACATGTATGTATATATTTATGGAATACTGTTTGTTTTTGAGTTAAAGTAAAGAAAATATATATGTAACACAGCTGAAAGCATTTTGCACTAAATACGCACCATTATTGTATTACTCTCATGTTGAACACATCTAACACACTGTGTAACATCTGTATGCAGAGTTGACGATGATGAGGAGGAGGAAGTGGGGGTCTCCTCGCCCGGCACCCCGGACGGAGGCAGAGGGGGAGGAAGGAGTCGGTCTCCAGCAAACAGAGGCTCCAGGTCAGAGACACTCCCTGGTGATGCAGCTGGCTGGAGAACCGAAAAGGAGCCTGACATCTTGCCACATCCCCTACCACATTTTCTGCCCAAAAGGAGGCCAGGTGTGCAGCCACCCCTATCACAGTATGTGGACAATCCCTCTCCATCTGAGCTGTTCAGGATGTACTTTCACCGGGCTGCCATCAAAACACTGTGTGCCAACACCAATAAAAATGCAGCAAAAATATTGCTCATCGTGGACAGAAACTGTCACAAGACCTATCACAGCTCCCCTGGTGCTATTGAAAAGTAATGTTTGACTTTGAACTTGGAACTTTGGTTGTTCTATTGTAAATAGTTTATTTTGATGTACATGTTGTATTTTTGCTAATTGTGCACAATGTGCATTTAACTTTCGTTTTTGTCACATTTTATAAAAATGAGTGCATCTCAAAAATTAAATTATGAAAACACTCAAAATAAATTTTCTGTGGTTTGAAAGGATTTTGTGCAACTTTTTTACATATACAATTTTGAGGGATACAGCCATGATATTTCTGTATTTAGAAAAATATGTGTAAAAACAAAAACGATTTTCATTTTTGTTAGTGGTTTATTGCACTTTTTAGCAATTTCTTTCATTAGTATGGACATATGTCCACACATATTATTAAAATTTGGGATTTAAGGGTTGTATTGATGTATAGCATATTAAAATACTCCAAAAAATGGCCCTACAGCAGGTAAAATTGTAAGATATGCTCTGGCGGACTTGTTCTATGGTAGGTCATAAAGGGTTAAAGGAAGAAAACAAATGGTGTTTCTGCTGCACCTTATTTAAGAAGTTGGCCTGTTATGTCTTCTGGTTGTTTGTTCAAAGTAAAAAGGCCAAGAAACATCGTTTTTTTTCAGTATCCTCTGTTTTACATATGGACTGATTCACATGATGTACTATTGCAGCTTTACAAATTATTTTGGTCAAGGTCAACCTCACCAAGAAAGGACTGCCTGGAATAAAGACAAAAATAAGCTCCCCTCGGGTTACTGAAACCATACATGTTCGGGAGAATTCACCACCTTTTGGGGGACACTACTAAGTGCTTTCAAAGTCTTTTTTTTTCAAAGAAATATTTTTTCTGAGAGCAAAAATTGTTTTTTTTCTGCACATATTGATGGCCAGGGTGATGGTTCACTGCACTGCTTACTGAGCGCAACATAACAGGTTTGATGAGCTCTGGGATCAAAACTAGCTTATTGCCAAAGTTCGACCATGACAGGGAACAGAATCCCTTACCGTGGCATCCTCCTTAAACATTTCAGATAAAATTTAAAAAGACCAAAATGATTACAAAAAACAAATATGATCGTCAATAGACCAAAGACCAGATGTTACTTTTGCTTTTCTCTTCTCCTCTAACATGAATAACTAAGACTCTGCATTGAAGTGGTGTGCATAGATTAAGATTAGGTTCAAATAGTTTAATGATCACAACGTTTTACAATGTTTTTAAGTGAGGACGGTTGCCTGTGTGCATATAATGCAGGACTGGCTGACCAGGTCTACAGGCTTCAGGGTCAACCGTCACCTCCAGTTGATTCTCAAACTTAAGTCTGGTTCCAAATATTTCATCATGTACTACGACTATATTGGTCCAGTCTTACCCTACTTAAAGTTAACATTACCTTTTTTCTTCATGTTAATGTTAAATTTAATTTAATTTAAGTTTGAAATAGGGCCCAGGTTGTGACCACCTCAGTCTGAAATTTTCCTCAAGCACTGATGATTTAAAGTTAAATTTTGTGAATTTTCCACAACACCAATTTTACCAAACAAGCACAGCTGAAAGCATGAATCCCTCACTTTTGCCAAACTGAGGAACCTGTGCTCAATTCTCACATCAGTTTGATAGCCGACTGGCTTGTGTTCTACTTATGTACCCTTCTGGAAGCCAGTATCTCATGAAGGATTTTCTCTACTCTGCAGACAAATAGCTAAGTGTTAAGGGTTTCTTCACCCAAAAACTAATGATAAAAACCCTAAATGCAAACCTCCGTTTAAGAGTGTTTCCACAAGCAGTTCTAATTCAAACCACCGACACACAGCTACAGGACGTTTGGGATAGCTATGATCTAAAGCAGCAACAGCAGCAGCACTTACATGGAGGTGATGTTCTGAAAAAGGTCCTGGATGCTCCCGGTACTGTTCCCGGCGCTCCCGGTGCTCTGAAAGGACAACAGCGGGAAGAATTTGCTGGCATCTGATCTATTGCAGTAAATTTCTGTGGGCGAGCAGGTGCAAGTGGGCGGACAGTCCAGCAAGGAGCTCAGGTAGTTGTGAAAGAAGATGCTGAGCAGAAAAAAAATCTTCCAGCAGCACAATATCCTGGGTGGGCGACGAACGCCGAATGCGCCAAACAACGCATCAAATCCATCCATGCTGTCACGACTCAAGTGCCCAGATTTCTTCCCAACTTTGCAGCACAGCAGCAAGAAAAAAAATGACTCAAATCCTCCTGTTTATCGTCCAGTCCGTGTGTGCGTGGGAGTGTGAATGCGTTACCGGTGTTTTCACCTTATTTCTCTCAATGGAGTCCAAATGTTGAATTAAAAAATTAGGCTTAATGACCACCCGTAGCGCGCGCGTGTGTGTGTGTGTATAAGAGAGAGAGATAGAGTGTGTGTGGGTATGTCAGCGATTTTGATTATGTCAGTCACGGCTGTCCTGCGCGTTTAAAAATCACCGCTGGTAAGGAAAAAGGAGGAAAAATCCTGTTATTAATCCATGTGTGTGACACAAAGGGGTCTGAGCTCGTTCTCTCTCTCTTCCTCGACTCTCTCCGCTTCATTTTATGCCCCCCCCCCCCCCCCCCCCCCCCACACACACACACACACACACACAAACACCTCTCTCTCTCTCTCTCTCTCTCTCTCTCTCTCTCTCTCTCTCTGGCGTTGTTGCTGGTACATGGCGGTGGGATTGGTGGAGAAACAGAGAAAAAACCCATCCTCTGAGCTTCAGGTCCCACCTACTGGTCAAAGAGGAAACTGAGCGTCTGACATCGGGGCGCACGCACGCCGCGGCTTTTGTTCTTAGATGGTAGTAACCTGTGTCAAATGTGGGGCCCTGTGTCAAATCTAGTTTTAGGACTCCGCTCATGTGAGTAGGAACACATATTGAGTTTGATCTAAGCACCACAGGCTAACAGTCACACAGAAGGCCTGGGGCCAGCTTCTTTATTATCATACCTCTCATATAGGCTACATGCACACACTGAAATTATGGAGCATGGTGTGGTATATTTCAGACTGATGATCACTTCATCTGTCTGACTAATTTCACACTTTGGTCCGGGGCAGGATATCGCTATTGAAGCTATGACATTAATAATTGGATATTCTTTGTCCAAAGGATAAATGTGAGAACGGCAATTGTGTTTATTCTGTGTTGTTGTTTTTTTTAAAATATGTGTATGTGTGTAGTTGTGTGGGTTTGTAGATAGATAGATAAACTTTATTTCGGTATCACTCCACAACACACATTAAAAATGCATGAGGGTACAGAGGGAATATGTTTATAAAAATACAATATTCAATACAATTTACCCCCTCCCTCTTGACAAAAAAGTGTTGGGGACCACTCAAAAAAAGAGTTGTGAGACACCAACTAAAACATCATGAAAAAGATTATAAAAAAATACACTATGGTACCATGAAAACAAAACACAAAACAGTATAAATTGGAGGTGTCGATATGGGACAGGCCTTTAATTCTTTTTACACAAAACTGTTGAGTCGGCAAAGATGGGAAGTACAGTCAAATTGTTTATGTGAACCAGCATGAATATACCTTGAATAAAAATCAGGCTTTGACTAACATATCAATTATGTGTTATGTTATGACACTTGTTTTACAGCATCCAAGCACCCAGGATACTGACAGGAGGACTTGACCTGGAGCGTGAACACCCCTGAGCTGCTGAAAAAGGCCCAGCAGAGACTGTACTTCCTGAGGGTGCTCAGGAGGAATGACATCACCCAGAGACAGCTGGTGTCCTTCTATTGAGGCTCTATTGAGAGCATCCTGACATACTGTATGTGTGTGTGGTACACCAGCTCAGTGGCTCAGAGGAAAGAGCTCCAGAGGATCATAAACACAACTCAGAAGTTCGTCTGCTGCCCTCTCCTCTCTCTGGAAGAACTGCACAGTTCCCGTTGTTCCACATTATAATGGACACTTCACACCCTGGTCATTCCCTGTTTGAACTGTTGCCATCAGGCAGACGGTATAGATCAATTAAAACAAGGATAAACAGATTCAGAAACAGCTTCCACCCAACTGCAGTAATATGGAGCTATATTGGGGCCAACTGTTTTGTACTTGAAAAAATAAAATTTGAAACTGAAAAGTTTTTTCAGTAATTCAATATAATTATGATTCACTCTGGTAATTCTTTTGAATAAATTATTTATTTTCATTTTTCACTTTCATATATTTAGGTATTTGACATCCTATTTTATTCAGTTGCACATTTTATCTTTTCAGATTCAGATCTTATTTTTAAAAGTTTCAAATCTTTTTTTCACTTTCAGATCTTTCTTTTTCAGTTTCAGATCTTTTCTTTTCAGTTTCAGACTTTTGGCCCCATCTAGCGTGGGGGCGTGGCATCAACTGAGAGTTGTGTGGAATCGTGACGGACAACTTAACAAAAAGGCTAACGACCTTCCCCTATCAAGTTGCCTTCAGGGAACGTAGGAACTAAAACAATTCAACTCAACACTTTATGTAGGCTACACCATGATCCTTAAGAGTTACTCCTGTACTGTTCCAATAGTTTATGGTAATAATCCTCCTCACTAGACCTCATAATACTTAATGTATTTATCTATACTTTATGTTTCTTTTCTGCTTCTTTTGCTCTGTTATGTAAATCTCTTATGTAATAAGTGATGAAAGTATGAAGTAATCTCTATCCTAATGTAAATCCATTGCTTGTCCATATATGTGTTTTCTTAATCAACAGTTATTTTTTCATAAAGCTCAATTAATGTGGACCAAATGTATCATAGAGGCTAGCTCATCGCCTTCCCTCTGAACTGCACTCATACCTCAGTTACTCTGTGTGCACTGTTGCCAGATTCAATCACCAGCGATCTGTGCACAATGTATGCCTGATAATTTGTGTCCGACTTCAGCCCAACTTGCTCTGACGTCATGCAAGAGTGGACAATGATAATCTCGTGACAGCAATAATCTTGCGACAGTGAGGCAGCTGCAGTTTAGAGCCAGGCGATGCACTTGCTCTCCATCGAGTGCAAGACCCAGAGCATGATAGGAAACGCCTGGCTCTCACCTGATCTAACAGCTGATTGGTTTAGATGTTGACTCAACAATATAATGTTTTAGATAAACTTTTCAATTTTGTTGAATTTCAGAGATTTTAATTCTATTTGTCTAATTTGAAGATTTATTCTGTTAACAGAATACATTTTGTGTGACTGATGGTGAAGTTTAGTGATCAAGTGGCCTGTTTAGCAACACAGAAACTTGGGGTCAGTGGGATGTGAGGATTCTTAAAATAACATCTGTACAGATGTGTAGCCCTGACTATATCTGACTGATCTTAAATGGAAGCTGTTGTCCTGTGATTTTTTCCTCATAACATTAACCTTATAGTCAGACAAAGGCGCAGTGCATCTTGATCGAGCCTATTGTTTAGAACTGTTTATGGGCACCAGCTAGCAGCTAACAGCACTGGCTCAGCCACATTCCATGTTGAGAACCGTGTCCATCTTTCATATTGAGAACAACTCATACTCTCAGAATTTAACATAAAGCCTCTTTAAAGTTGTTGGAAAAGCAGCTGAAGCTGATGGCTGATTCTTGGGGGTTCCTAGACTGTGAATAAGAAGAAATAAGTCTTACAGATGGAAGACAGAGTGTCTCTAAAATGGAATTCAGCATGCATCTTATTTTGAAAATTATTTCCACGTGTGATGGGTGCTTCTTTAATGTAATATGTTTCAGTGCAAGTATGTAGTGCTACTGAATACAGCCCCAGGCCTGCCTCCTCCCCCAACCACGCCCCTAATCAGTGCCAGATTATATAAGGCCCTTGGTGGCTGGGCTCATTATATTGGCTCCTGTGTTCTTCCCTGTTGTGGCTGGTTGTTTGTAACTGGTATGTAGTTAAACTTCACTTGGGCAAGTCAGCTCCTTTAACCTTGTACAGTCAGTTGCTTGCCTTTTGTTTTTAGCTTTGAGCTGATCCATGATTTGAGCACAATGCACGTAGAAACCCTGTTGTCCTGCCTATCTGAGTGATCCTCTGTTAATGCCCCTTATCAGAGGTGATTAACCTGCCGCTGTTTCGTTTGCACCTACCCTGTCTTGTTCTTTTGATTTAGCCTAATCGTTGAATTGCTAGAATTATAGTTGTCTTGCTGTTATTAAACCAACTGGGTTGTTTATTTGTTTGTAATTCTTTTTGAAACAGTTCTTTTGTTTCAGTGAAGCAGATTGCCATCTTGTTGGGAGGCTAGGCACCTATGGTGATATCCCTATATTTTGTGTGTGAGTTAGAGCACCGGGACACAAGTGTAAATTGAACTGTTTTACTGTGAGTATTGCTGTGATGCACCTGAGGTGCAAAGTTTGACTTTTGAGACTATTGTTCAACACTCAGATTTGAATGTGAGCATAGTAAACTTAATGGAGGAAAAAGCAATTGTAGAAAATGTTAAGTCACTTGGTCAGTGCTAATTATTTGATTGCTTAGCGGTAACGACAGTGTTGCTCTTCCCTCCTTGGCATGTCTGTATTGTGGACTCTTGGCGCTGCTTGTCGGCTCATCTGTTGTCTTTGTGCTCCTCACCTGTCCGCTGCTCCTCTCTGGCCTCTCTGCTCCCTTTAATTCCCTCCTCCTGATAGCCGATGGCTCGCTGGCCACTCCACCGCCATTGGTCAGTCTATCAGAAGGTAAAAGCACTTCACAGGTGCAGGTTATAAACATAATGACAAATGTCCCGGCAGGAAGTAAGTACTACAATAAAAACTCAAACCATTTCAACCTAAAACCAAACAATAAAACACAATAAAATCAAGAAGTAAAACCCATCAAACACAATAAAACATGCAGATAAAAACTCAACACTAAAGTAAAATCATGCACAATAAATACAACACAAATATGAATGCACAAAAATATAACCTATACTTCCGCCGTGCGACAAATGGCCTTGGGTACACAGTGAAATTGAAATGTTATTGTAAAGTATTTAGCCCCCTTTGGCGTTTATCCTAACTTGTTGCATTACAACCTGTGATTTGGCATCCAAACAGCAACACGTGCTGTGGGAGCCCTTTTATTTGTGTTTGCATTATTCTTTCTTTCTTCATCTTATCTTTCTCTGCTAAAAGTGTTTGTGCATCAAAAACTAAGATGAAAACTCATTAAAAATGGCAGGTAGGTTGCAAATTCCACCCACTCCTCAGGCACAAAAAAATGATACTATTAAACTCAAGATGGTGATGTAACAATCAAGTTTACATTTTTGCATTTATCTCAGAAGTGAACAACTTGGTTTAGAATCAAAATTCTTTCACCATTTTAGTCTCTCGATTATTCAGCATCTTTAAAATGTCAATTTTTTTTTACTTTTTCACAATGTTCTTTAAACTCGTTCCAGACCATTGGTCCAGTCATCCTGGAGTTTTGGCAGAATCATCTACAGACATACAGACATCTAAAGTTATCAAAGAAAGTTTGATACATCAGTCTGTTTTGAAGTTATGCATTTTTAAACATTTGTTTTTAAGTTCAGGTTTTGCATAAATACTCATGAATCAAAAATGGCAAAAGCAATTGTAACCAAACTGAATGCACATGTGCGGATGCTTTGTCCAAGCTTCACTTAGCAGTCTTGGGATATTCTGCCACTAGAGGATGCCACAACTGTGAAAAGTTTATATCTCATAGTCAACTACAGAGATTCATACAAATTGGGTTTGCGCTATCTATGGTGATGACTTAGTCAATGCATATAATTTGGTAATCAATCAATTTTATTTATAAAGCCCAACATCACAAATCCCAATTTGCCTCACAGGGCTTTACAGCATACGACATCCCTCTGTCCTTAGGACCCTCGCAGCGGATAAGGAAAAACTCCCCCCAAAAAAACCTTTAACGGGGGGGAAAAAACTGTAGAAACCTCAGGAAGAGCAACTGAGGAGGGATCCCTCTTCCAGGCGGACAGACGTGCAATAGATGTCGTACAGAACAGATCAAAATAATAAATTAACAGTAATCCATATGACACAATGAGACAGAAAAAGAGACAGAGAGAGATGCAGGACAGACGGTTACAGTAATAGTTTACAACAACATTAATGAAAGTAATAATATTATAATTATAATTCTGGCTATTGTGGTACAATATGTTGACAGTATATATTAATATCTGATAGAATACATATGTGACAATAATCATATGTGTATAATAGCAGTAGAAGTATGACTGATGATAACAGCAGCAGCAGGAGGCATCTGGCAGGACCACTGCAGCAGCACAACCACACATGTCACAACTATGCAGGCACCGCTGCGATATAAGTTGAGACAGTGGAGCACAAAGGCTCCAGAGAAGAAGCCAAGTTAGTGACATGCAGTACGGCTGAGTTAGAGAGAGCGCGAGAGAGAGAGAGAAGGTGCCCGGTGTATTATAGGAGTTCCCCCGGCAGACTAGGCCTAAGGCCTAGGACTAAGTCAGCCTAACTCCTAGTTAGCCCCTAGCTAGCAAAGCAGTTTTATGTTGATATGTGTGGTATTTATTCAGTTATGGGAAGTCACGATGTCTAGAAAGCATCAGCTACATCAGGACGTCATCTGTTAAAAGCCTCCCGTTGTCGGATACGACATGAAACTACTCCAGTTAGCTCAATCATGTTGTAACTAAGACATCCGCTGGAAAAAATATTTTCTTCATGGGCCATTTAGTGAGTTATTACAGACACCGCTATCGGCTAATGGCGTCCCTATGTCGCCTCAGCCAAAATGGTCGCGCAACGATTACGTCACATCCAGAGGCAGCCTGTAACTTTACAGGAACCTTCCTCGTACTCCGCTTTCTCAGTGGAGACACGGCGGTTGAGAGGGCCAAGCTAGAGGACGTTCCTGTAGTAGTTCCTGCCCCCCAAATAATACCAGGAACTTCTTCAGTGGAAACGGGCCTGATGGGTGGCATCACGTGGGATGGCTTAACTCACATGCTATTGGTCTGTGCGTTTCCTGATCAACTAAACCGGTGTTGTAAAGTTGCACCTGTTAGAATAGAAGCAAAATTTGAAATCCCTTAATAATTTACTGCCTATAGGTACCTGTCCGCATAGGACACAGTCTGGATCCGGACTTGGACCACGGTCCACCTGTTAGTGACCAAGGCTCCAGAGCCTCACTTACTGACATCCTGTTGTACTTCTTATTCATCCAGGACCTGTTTGTCATGACCTCCTTCTGCACTTCCACTAGCTGACTAATGTCACACCAGGCTCCCTTGATCTTGACCTCCAACCTTCTCCTCCATGGGGGACACTCTCTGCATGCTGTGTTATGAATGTTCATAAGTTCTAGAATGTTAGGGTTTTAGAATGTTAAGTTGAAAATTCTGGTGTGTTACACGTTCTAAAGTGTTGTGGTATACAGTGTTATGTATGCTAGAAGTTACAGTTCTTGCCCTTCAAAGGACTCGAGGGAGAGTGGGCCCAGCTGCTATATATGGCATGCTTATGCATAGTTTTGAGTTTTAGAATATTAAATTGGAAAGTGAAAGGTGCTGATCCTTTTACAGCCCTGGGGTGATCTTGACTACATTTCTTCTGCACTGCTACAGCAGTGTGGTCAACGAGACAAAATAGCAGCGTGCAATTAACCCTATTATATTATTATTATTTTTAATTATTTATTTATTATTATATTAATCCATTTTTTAATTCCAATTTTTCACGTTTTTTATCTGTGCTGTACAGATTTGAGAATGTTTTGGGGTTTCTCTTGGTAAGGCTGCTGTGAAAGTCTATACTCGTTGTGCTCAATCGGTTTTGCACCAACTCAGTGACCATTTGTTTCCCAGACTCTGCAGCATTTCTAAGGTCTTTCAGTATATCTTCTGAAGCCACATCACCAGTTGTCAAAGACACCAACTCATGCATATTATCCCGCTGGAAGACATGGTATCTCTGGAACTGGTCTACAAGTTGAGTTACATCATCATTATCTCTCTTTAGTCTTGATGGAAGGCAGTCTTTGTGGGTGTCTTCATCATCTTCTCCTTCATGTGTCAGTCCAAACAAGGATCTGGTATCCTGTGCTAAAGATGCTTGTTCATTGTAGGTGATGGACCAACGGTTTCAAGCTGACTCATTTCAAGTGATGCCAACCAATCCTCCAGCAACCTTTCCGGTTTTGTTGATGTGCTTAAGACGCAGATCAAAAGGCACCTCACTGAAGCTGTGATTGGTCTCCTTGGCTACAAAATCACCATCTAGAAAACCCTGGTAGACCTGTGGTGCCGTCTGTGCCAGATGTTCCATGTCTGCTATGAATACAGCACCCCATCTTGTGTAATGGGTGTGATCATAAGCGGCAAACCACGGCATCATGCGCTTGAAGGCTGACATGTACAACTTCCAGTTACCACATCTCAGAGCCCGTGTGAATGCCAGGAGAATAGACACAAGATCCATGTATTGTCGCCAGAAGGTAAAGGTTGGTTTGTTTTCATTAGCCTTGTCAAACTCTGCAAGTAGATCCTGGACCTCTCCAACTTTCAGCACAAGATCTTCATAGCTTGCTGCAGCTGCTTCAATTTCTCCACATCGTATGTGTTCTGAGACTGCTTCTGCCAACTCAAAGCAACTGTTGCCTATTGTGTGGTCATTGTCATCCATCCATTGTAGAAATGTTCTTTCCAAACACACCACTTTCCTCAAAAATGTCCCTCAGTCCAGAATCACCAAGATGCTGACCAATGACCTTTGAAAAATTCATCTGCACATGAAAGCCACCCAAGACAATAACTATATCCTCACACTGTTTTTGGTGGTGCCACTGGAGCATCTTTGCTTTGCAGAAGAGCTGTTCATCAAAGGTTATGACTGTATACCTTTGGCCCAGTTTTGTAGTCATTTTGTGGCAGTTCTGTAAAACTGTCCAAAGTGTGTCATAGTCATGTGCTGGAGAATTTATGATGGGCATCATTCCAGCTACTGTTTTTGGGTGATCTGATTTTGTCATAAGGTGGTTGAAGCCACTCCAAGATGGAACAACCTGATTGTCTGTGTTCTGTAGTCTGCATATAATCCAGGCAAGATCTCAGCTCTTTGATTGTTTATTTATGTTTACGTTTATTTCTGTGTCGGCATCATACATTTCTGGTGAAATGGGTGCATGAAATTCTGGAGGGGGCTTTTGTGTACCCATTTTAGCATCCCTAAGCTCAAACAGTCCTGGTGGAACTGAGACTGACCTTGATCTTCCAGATTTCAGATTTATTTTTGGGATTTCTTCTGGAGGTTTACTTCGTCTCAAAGCAGCAGTCTGGGAGGCATGAATTGTTCCTTTTCCACCAAGAGTCTCCTCATTTATGTCTATGTTGTCATTTGCATACACAATGTATCCAGGGAGGCTTGCATTGACAAAGTTCAATGGAACATATACTTCATCATCCTCAAAGTATCTCTTAAGGGCCTCATTTGCCATTGTAGTACCTGTTCTCAACACTGACTCATAACTTATGCTGTGCCCAGCAGCATGAAGTAACTGCACTAAATCCTTTGAGCGTGTAGCTTGGTGTACAGTAACTCCAATACTAATGTGTTTTGGTGTTGGTTTCCATCCACCAGATGCCAGGAAAACAATGTCTTGAGCAATGCTGAGTAGCTTTGTGTTAAAGGTTTCTTCACTCTCATTTTCTGGGTCACAATCACCAGTGCAAAGGAGTTGTAACAACATGTACAGACTATCTGGCACAACTTCTGCCACATGATGCTGATCTATCCCTCCGATAACATCATGTCTCGGGGAGTCCCTGATATCTGCCTTGATCTTTAACGACACCCAATACAGCCAACTCAGTATCTGAGTGTCCTTGCCAGTTCCGCAGCTAGTCATAGTCACCCCTTGAGCATCATCATGTACATCATCCATTATTTTCTTCATGTTAAAGAGAGCGGCCTCAGAGGTCATTTCAGGAAATATCATAATGGGATCATTTGGTTTTAGGGAATGCACAAATATTGCTTTTCCCTGAAGCACCTTGTCAAGCTTTGTCTTGAAACGCTGAGTTTTGTATATTTCTGGATCTATGTCAAAGTCTGCAAGAAGTTTACAGTATCTTTCCCAAACTGTTTTTAAGGAGTATATTTGACCTCTGGCAATTCCTGCTTTAAGCTCATCTGCCACATTGTGTAAACAGATGGATCATTTTCTCCTGATGAAGTGCTCTGATACTTCCTTAAGAATGAACTGTAGCAGATAAGATGGTATTTGCCTTCTGCGGCAATCAAGTCATTGACTCCTGCAAGCCTTATTTGCAATTCTGTGTCTTGCTGAGCTAGGTGAAGAATCTTTTGAGATGTACTCAAGACTTGGATGTTACGAAGTTTCTCCCCAGGCTTATCTTTTTGACAAAAAATACATTCTTCCCAAGTGACTGGAGGTACTGAATGTCTAGTGGAGGTTCCAATTGAACACTTTCAAAGCTCTTCTTCAGACGAGCAATGAACGTGACATTGGTAAAAGCAGCATAGCATGTTTTGTGCCATTTTACCTTGTCGATTTCTGTGTCCAGAAATTCACGAATCCTGTCCAGAGTATCAGCATACTCCACATCTTTGTATTTCGCCCTTTCACTTGCTCTGAGCCTTATACAATTCAGCCCATCCTCAGATGGTTTTCTTAGCTGTTTATCTTTGCTGTATTTTCCATAGTCATTTTGACAAATAAAACATTTTTGCCAATTTACATCACTTGTTTTTTGCCTTGTTTCAGATTTTAGGCTTACAGCTCCCTCTGGCTCCATGTTAGCTCATCTGAAAGGAAAAAAAAGATCACTAACTCTAGCCTGATTGCATCTTATGGGGAGAAAAATAAAAACACCACACAATCACAATCACCACAATGTCATCTGACATAAGATAAGTTGGCTTGCTAACAGGCTGGCTAACACTTTTAACTAGCAGACTGTAGAGTAGGCTGTGCATAAAATAAATTGTCAACATATATCCCCAGTACACACTCATTCACATTTGTAGTATGTATGAAAGTACATTAGCTTAGCTTTGAAGTTTAGCTAGTTGGGGAAAAGCGTCGCCTACCTTTTTCTGACAACATTTGGTGGTAGAAGTAGCAGTAGATGGTTTTGTTTGTAGACAGTTAGACAAATAAAATATATTATCTGAAATACATTACCCCGTCGAGACTGTTGACACCTGCTGTGATCATCTTCACTGTTGTCTCATTCCAAGAATTCCACTTCATGCCTCATTCGACAGCTGTGCTGACAAAACATCGCCCCCTATAGTGCAATACTCCTTTGGTATATTGATTATTGTTTTCTAAAGATCATGTTTGCATATGAATTGGATTATATTGCAAATTTGCTCAAAATTACAGGAGGAGGTTCAAAGAATAAGGAAGCACTTTGGGGAAAAAAAATCTGATTTTACTACCTTTAGAAAACAGTCATGAAATGAACAACAAAATCATTTCCTAAGCTGACAACCTGGCTAGAATACATGTTGAGGGGTCAATTATTGACACTGGATAGGCTGTCAGCTTGTACCCTGAGGTGTCCACATAAGTTACAATATCAGTTTTGGCCCCCTGACTATCATAATGATCTCTCTCGGCATAGTAGTTTTTCCTTTAAGAAAATGACACCTACAGATGTCCTATCTGCTATCTGTACTTACCTACTTGTGAGGTACCAGCTATCTAGAAGCAGTCACACGTCACTCCTCTCTTTAAAGGCGGCGACAATCTCGATCCAAATAACTATAGACCCATATCCATCATCTGCTCTACTGTCAAAATCTTTGAGAAAATCATTTTTAGCCAGTTATTCCAACATCTTAAGACTAATAATATCCTATCCCCATTTCAATCTGGTTTTAGACCCAGATCATTCAACTTCTACTGCTCTACTGAAATTTTTCAACGATGTGTTCTCTGCTTGTGATGCTGGTAATCTCACAGGTGCCATCTTTCTTGATCTTACAAAAGCTTTTGATTTGGTTGATCATTATTTACTTCTTGACAAGTTGTATGCTGTAGGGTTATCCAGAAGTGCATTATTATGGTTTAACTCTTACCTTCACAATAGAAAGCAGTGTGTTGTTCTTCAAGGTCATAAATCAGAATTTTATGTTCAGCAGAGAGGTGTCCCCCAAGGTTCGACCCTAGGTCCACTTCTATTTTCCATTTTTATTAATGATCTTCCGGCAATCTGCTCCTACTCCTCTGTTCAATTATATGCAGACGACACAGTCATCTACAGCTCCAAGCCCAACCTTCCACAAATTCATACATCTCTTCAATCTGACTTCAATACTGTACAGGACTGGCTCCTATCTAATAAATTATTATTAAATAAAGCCAAATCTTATACTATGGTTTTTGGCACAAACCAGAACATTAAAGTAAAATCCAACAATTTAAACATAATATGTAAAGATGGTTCATCTCTGCATAGAGTTGATAAATTTAAATACCTGGGTCTGTGGCTGGATAGCGAGTTATCATTCAAAATACATATTGATGCTGTTCTTCATGAAGTGAACTATGGAATTAGTGTTCTATATTGTTCTAGGAACTGTTTCACCCTCAACACCCGAAAGAAACTGGCCTCTCAACTCATTCTTCCTTTTTTTGATTATGCTGATGTTGTGTATATGAATGCCTCCAAGACTAATCTCTTACCTCTTAATACAGCCTATAATAAACTCTGCAGATTTGTTCTTGGTTGTTCACCACTCATCACTGCTCCATGTATAGTTCACTTAACTGGTCATCACTTTAAACAAGAAGACATATTCACTGGCTTCAACTGATTTTCAAATGCATACATTTTGACTATCCTCATTATCTAAAACAATATCTAGTCCAGTATTCATCAAGATATCAACTTAGACTTTCAGCACAATCCTATTTCACTGTACCTTCTGTTCATAAACGAATTGGAAAGAGAGCTTTTAGATTTATGGCCCCATCACGCTGGAATAAATTTCCACCACACATATTCGCTCCCTGACATCCTTTCACATGTTCAAAAGCAGTTTGTCTTCTTATTTTAAGTTGAACTGCACATGCTTCAGGAGATGTATATATACATTTTTTTCTCTCTCTTTTCTTAGGCTATTCTCTTATAGTTATCTGTGTACTTATTTCTCCAATGCGCTATTGTGACTTGTTTTACTTGTGTGTTACCTGTATTGTTGGGTGTTATCCTTGTATTGTCCTGTCTTTGTTGTAATGGGCCTGTTTTGGGTGGTTATTTGTGAAATGTTTTGTGTATTGTTTTGTAATTTCATCTGTTTTTTGTTGTTGTATCGGACCCCCTCGAAAACAAGATTATGCATCTCAAGGGGTTTATCCTTAATAAACTTTGAATAATAATCTCTGTTTTTATGATGGTGTTCGTGGGATGGGACGGAGTGCAGTCATATGTATAGAGAGAGTTGAGGAGGGGGCTCAGCATGCAGCCCTGGGGATAGCCGGAGCTGAGTGTACGGGTGGAGGAGAGGTGTGAGCCAATTGTGACAGTCTGTGGGCGGTTTGTGAGAAAGTCTTTTATCCATGCACAGGTAATGGGGAGGATTTGTAGATCTGACAGTTTGTTGATATCCGGGATGATGGTGTTGAAGGCGGAACTGTAATTGTTGAGGATGCTATTTGAAATCCACAAATAGCATCCTCACATAGCTCCTTCTCTGCTCCAGGTGGTATAGTGCCGTGTGCAGGGCTAAGGCGATGGCGTCCTCGGTTGATCGATTTGCTCTGTATGCGAACTGGTGGGGGTCGAAAGATGGAGGGAGGCAGGCTTTGATGTGTTTTGAGACCAGTCTCTCAAAGTGCTTCATGGCAACAGATATGAGTGCAATGTGTCTGTAGTCACTGAGGGAGTCAATGGCGGATTTTTTGGGATTGGGAATGATGGTGGCAGATTTCAAGCATGAGGGGTACAGTGGCATGTGTCAGGGAGAGGTTAAACAGCTTGGTGAAGATACCAGTCAGTTGGTCAGCACACGCTTACTATCCCTGGAACACCGTAAGGTCCGGCAGCCTTCCTGGGGTTCACTGCCTGTAGCACCCCTCTCACTTCATGCTCTTGAAGGGAGAATGGTCGATGTTGAGGGGAGGGTGCATCAGTGTTGGAGAGGGGCAGTGTGTGGTTGTAGCTGTCAGTCTTAAAGCAAGTGAAGAAGCTGTTTAGCTCCTCCGCCAGTGTGTTGCTACCGCTGGAGGTAGATGGGCTGTGGCCTCTGAAGTTGGTGATGGCCTGGATGCCCTTCTTCATCTGCCGTGGATTGTTGTTGATGAAGTGGCCCTCAGTGTTTCTCCTGTAGTTCCCCTTAGCATACTGGATGCCTCTCCTCAGGTTGGCTCGTGCAGTGCTGTACTCTGACTGTCTCCAGATCTGAGGGCTAGGTTGCAGGCCTTGATCAGGGCCTGGACATCTCTGGTCATCCAGGGTTTCTGATTTGGAAACACCCGGATGCGTTTGTCCACAGTGACATTTTCCACACAGCTCTTGATGTAAAATAGTACAGTCTCTGTGTGTGCCTCCAGATTCTGCTGCTCAAAAATATTCCGCACTGTGTTCAAAGCAGTCTTGTAGCTGTGAGAGGGCATTTTCAGGCCAGGTTCCGATTATTTGAGACCTGGGTTTTGTTTGCCTTCTAAGGGGGGTGTAGGCTGGGATGAGGAGCAGCGAGAGATGGTCAGATTGTCCTAGGTGGGGGAGAGGGGTCGCTCTGTATGAATGTTTTATTTAAGTGTAAACACGGTCAAGAGTGTTATTTCCTCTGGTGGGGCAGTTTACATGCTGGTAGGAATTGGGGAGCACAGTCCTTAAGCATGCCTGGTTGAAGTCCCCGGCTATTATATGCACGCTGTTCGGATGAGCCCTCAGGTGTTTGTTTACCGTGCACAGAAGGTGGTCGAGTGCTAAGTTAACACTTGCATCAGGTGGGATGTAAACAACAGTGATGGTGACTGCCATTAGCTCACGCAGGTAGAGCAGTCTACACTGTACTGACAAGGTTTCTAAGTCAGGTGAACAGTGGCTGTCTATTATTTTGCTGTTTGAACACCAGTCCTCATGCACATACATACAGAGTCCTCCCCCCTTGCTCATACCGGAGGCTTTGTTTAGGTCATGACGGTGGGTTGTGCGGCCTGCTAGTTGTTGTGCGGCCTGCTAGTTGTACTGCGGCGTCTGGGATGAGCGGGTGCAGCCAGGTTTCCATGATGATCATCACACAGCACTCACGGAGAAAACAGTTGTAGGCGATCTGTGATTCCAGCTCGTCCACTTTGTTTCCGATTGATCTGGCATTCGTGAGGAAGATGGATGGCAGCGGAGGTTTGTGCTGTTGCTTCCTCTGAGCTAGCAGGCCCGCTCTGCATCCCCGCTTCTGCTTCTTCTCCCTCCCCGGGTTTTGATGCCTGCTGGGACCGATAACAATCCACGGTGCTCCCAGTGGTCTTGCTATCTCCGGTGGGATGTTGTGAGTCCATGTAAAGGCACTTATGACAGCTGTAATTAGTTGTAATCCAACGTCAATTAAGTCCAGTCGACTGTATACTATGTGTCCATTACATGACAGGACAAACACGAGCCAAAACACGACTAAAAACACACAAAATGTACACTGTGAGAGAGAGCCTCTAGCTGCTACGTCTGTGCGCGCCACCATCTAACATATCATACTGCCTACATATACAGTATGTGCCACACAGAGGTGCTGTTTTGTATGCCAAAAAAAGAAAACATAAGAGAAATATGTAGTAAGGAAAATACCGTCTTGTATGGATGTGCTTCTAATGTCATTGTGTATTTGACAATAGTGGTGTAGTAGTGACAGTCTGTTCTTTCTCTCTTACTGTAAGGCCACTATATTTATTACAGTGTGCTTTTTGGCTAAAAGCATTTGGTCCCACCCATTCAGATGAAATCAGATGTTAATGTCATGACTTCTTAATGCACCTATGACCATAATGCATTATGGATGAACCATTGATTCCTAATGGCTAGTTAATGTACTGCATGTCACTAGGCTGTGGTTTCATGATAGATGGAAAGACACAGCCCCCCACTCCCCCGACTCCCCCTGCCCCCCCCACCACAACACACACACACACATACACTCACTCCACTGAAGACTCTCTCTGTCTCTCTCTCTCTCTCTCTCCATATATATATATATATATATATATATATATATATGTGTATATATATATGTGTATATATATATATATATATATATATATATATATATATATATATATATATATATATACAGTACAGGCCAAAAGTTTGGACACACCTTCTCATTCAATGTGTTTTCTTTATTTTCATGACTATTTACATTGTAGATTCTCACTGAAGGCATCAAAACTATGAATGAACACATGTGGAGTTATGTACTTAACAAAAAAAGGTGAAATAACTGAAAACATGTTTTATATTCTAGTTTCTTCAAAATAGCCACCCTTTGTTCTGATTACTGCTTTGCACACTCTTGGCATTCTCTCCATGAGCTTCAAGAGGTAGTCACCTGAAATGGTTTCCACTTCACAGGTGTGCCTTATCAGGGTTAATTAGTGGAATTTCTTGCTTTATCAATGGGGTTGGGACCATCAGTTGTGTTGTGCAGAAGTCAGGTTAATACACAGCCGACAGCCCTATTGGACAACTGTTAAAATTCATATTATGGCAAGAACCAATCAGCTAACTAAAGAAAAACGAGTGGCCATCATTACTTTAAGAAATGAAGGTCAGTCAGTCCGGAAAATTGCAAAAACTTTAAATGTATCCCCAAGTGGAGTCGCAAAAACCATCAAGCGCTACAACGAAACTGGCACACATGAAGACCGACCCAGGAAAGGAAGACCAAGAGTCACCTCTGCTTCTGAGGATAAGTTCATCCGAGTCACCAGCCTCAGAAATGGCAAGTTAATAGCAGCTCAGATCAGAGACCAGATGAATGCCACACAGAGTTCTAGCAGCAGACCCATCTCTAGAATAACTGTTAAGAGGAGACTGCGCGAATCAGGCCTTCATGGTCAAATAGCTGCTAGGAAACCACTGCTAAGGAGAGGCAACAAGCAGAAGAGATTTGTTTGGGCCAAGAAACACAAGGAATGGACATTAGACTAGTGGATATCTGTGCTTTGGTCTGATAAGTCCAAATTTGAGATCTTTGGTTCCAACCGCCGTGTCTTTGTGAGACGCAGAAAAGGTGAACGGATGGATTCCACATGCCTGGTTCCCACTGTGAAGCATGGAGGAGAAGGTGTGATGGTGTGGGGGTGTTTTGCTGGTGACACTGTTGGGGATTTATTCAAAATTGAAGGCACACTGAACCAGCATGGCTACCACAGCATCCTGCAGCGACATGCCATCCCATCCGGTTTGCGTTTAGTTGGACAATCATTTATTTTTCAACAGGACAATGACCCCAAACACACCTCCAGGCTGTGTAAGGGCTATTTGACCAAGAAGGAGAGTGATGGAGTGCTGCGGCAGATGACCTGGCCTCCACAGTCACTGGACCTGAACCCAATCGAGATGGTTTGGGGTGAGCTGGACCGCAGAGTGAAGGCAAAGGGGCCAACAAGTGCTAAACACCTCTTGGAACTCCTTCAAGACTGTTGGAAAACCATTTCAGGTGACTACCTCGTTGTAGCGCTTGATGGTTTTTGCGACTCCACTTGGGGATACATTTAAAGTTTTTGCAATTTTCCGGACTGACTGACCTTCATTTCTTAAAGTAATGATGGCCACTCGTTTTTCTTTAGTTAGCTGATTGGTTCTTGCCATAATATGAATTTTAACAGTTGTCCAATAGGGCTGTTGGCTGTGTATTAACCTGACTTCTGCACAACACAACTGATGGTCCCAACCCCATTGATAAAGCAAGAAATTCCACTAATTAACCCTGATAAGGCACACCTGTGAAGTGGAAACCATTTCAGGTGACTACCTCTTGAAGCTCATGGAGAGAATGCCAAGAGTGTGCAAAGCAGTAATCAGAGCAAAGGGTGGCTATTTTGAAGAAACTAGAATATAAAACATGTTTTCAGTTATTTCACCTTTTTTTGTTAAGTACATAACTCCACATGTGTTCATTCATAGTTTTGATGCCTTCAGTGAGAATCTACAATGTAAATAGTCATGAAAATAAAGAAAACGCATTGAATGAGAAGGTGTGTCCAAACTTTTGGCCTGTACTGTATATATATATACATACATATATACACACATACACATATATGTATATATATATATATATATATATATACACACACATATATGTGTGTGTGTGTGTGTCTGTGTGTTTATACAGTGTACATTGTGGCATCACAAGGGGACATGTAGTGGAGGGACGCTACATTCCAATACAGGAGCAGCTGCCACAGACATAAAAACCTGGATGAGCACCAATTTCCTGATGTTAAATTCAGACAAAACTGAAGTTATTTTTCTTGGCAACAACTCAGAGACTCTTTATCTGATGACAGTTTCTCTAGATGGCATTGCTCTGGCCTCTAGCACTACCGTAAGAAACGTCGGAGTAACATTTGATCAAGATTTATCTTTTAATTCTCATTTAAAACAAACCTCACGGACTGCATTTTTTTTATCTGCGTAATATTGCGAAAATTAGGCCTATCCTGACCCGAAAAAATGCAGAAAAATTGGTCCACACTTTTGTTACCTCAAGGCTGGATTACTGTAACTCTCTATTATCCGGTAGCTCTAGTAAGTCGTTAAAAACTCTCCAGATAATTCAGAATGCAGCAGCATGTGTACTAACAGGAACTAAGAAACGTGATCATATTTCTCCTGTTTTAGCTTCTCTGCACTGGCTCCCTGTAAAATCCAGAAGTGAATTTAAAATCCTACTGTTAACTTATAAAGCTCTAAATTGTCAAGCTCCGTCATATCTTAGAGAGCTCATAGTGCCATATTATCCCACCAGAACTCTGCGCTTGGACAATGCAGGGTTACTCATGGTCCCTAAAGTCTCCAAAATGAGATCAGGAGCCAGAGCCTTCAGCTATCAGGCTCCTCTCCTGTGAAATCATCTTCCTGTTGAGGTCCAGGAGGCAGACACCGTCTCCACATTTAAGACTAGACTTAAGACTTTCCTCTTTGATAAAGCTTATAGTTAGGGCTGGCTCAGGCTTGCCTTGTGCCAGCCCCTAGTTAGGCTGACTTAGGCCTAGTCTGCCGGAGGACGCCCTATAATACACCAGGCACCTTCTCTCTCTCTCTCTCTCTCTCTCTCTCTCTCTCTCTCTCTCTCTCTCTCTCTCTCGTGTCCTATTACTGCATCTTGCTAACTTGGCCATTCTGGATGTTCCCCTCCCCTATATAAATAAATTAAATTAAATTAAATTAAATTAAAATACTGTTTTTATGTAATGACTGTGTGTTCATACTGTTTTTCTATGCATTGGACTGTGTGTGTTTATGTATGCTGCTAATGCTGTTTTATGTTTCTATTTATTCTTTTTTAAGTAACACTAGCACTTAATTAGGGCGGCACGGTGGTGTGGTGGTTAGCACTGTCACCTCACAGCAAGAGGGTTGTCGGTTCGATCCCGGGTGTGGGAGCCCTTCTGTGCGGAGTTTGCATGTTCTCCCCGTGTCAGCGTGGGTTCTCTCTGGGCACTCCGGCTTCCCTCCCACAGTCCAAAGACTGGGGGACTGCAGACTGGGGACTAGGTTAATTGATAACTCTAAATTGTTGAATGGTCTGAATGGTTATCTGTCTCTATGTGTCAGCCCTGCGATAGTCTGGCGACCTGTCCAGGGTGTACCCTGCCTCTCGCCCAATGTCAGCTGGGATAGGCTCCAGCCCCCCCCACGACCCTCAAGAGGATGAACTTAATTATATAGTTTTTGATGATGATGATGAATGATGCACTGACTGGAGAGCACTTTAAATTTCGTTGTACCTGTGACAATGACAATAAAGACCTATTCTATTCTATTCTATTCTGATCTCAGATGTGCTTGATATGTGGAGGGAAAACTCAGGTCAAAGGAGGGTGACCAGATAGCCACACCCTGGAACACAGACACGGGAAACAGACAAGAGACACAGGGAAGGGGAAAACACTGGCCACAACAGGGGAGAGAGGCATACTGCCAAATCCTAACAGTACCTCTCTAATGGGAGCCTCCAGGCGACCCACCAGGCTTCTCAGGATGTGCCCGATGGACGTCCTTCACCATCTGATGGTCCAAGATCAGGGTCTGGTGTACCCAGGAGCGTTCTTCAGGACAGTACCCCTCCCAGTCCACTAGGTACTGGAAACCTCTTCCCTGGTGGCGTACGTCCATGAGCCACTGGATGGTGTAGGCTGGGTGGTTTTGATGATCCAGGGGGGTGGAGGGGGCTTGGCTAGAGTAATGGATGGTAAATGGACCTGCATTTGTATAGCGCCTTTCTAGTCATCTAGTGACCACTCAAAGTACTTTTTACACTATGAGTCACATTCACCCATTCACACACACACATTCATACACTGGTGGCTGAGGCTACCATACAAGGTGCCACCTGCTACTCAGTTTTTAACACACTCACACACTGATGGAACAGCCATCGGGAGCAATTTGTGGTTCAGTATCTTGCTCAAGGATACTTCGACATGCAGCCTGGAGGAGCCTGGGATCGACCACTGATCTTTCAATTGGTGGATGACCCGCTCTACCTCTGAGCCACAGCCGCCCACAAGAGGGCTTAATGGAGTGGTAGTTACAGGTTTACAACTTTCTGACCTGGCTTGTAGCTGGGGGCTGGAGCCCGGTGTCAGTCTGCAATGCGTTTGTTAGTCTCCACAGTTTTGAGTAATGTTGCCTTAGTGTCCCTCCAGTGCTTACAACAACAGTGAAGGTGCATCTGAACCGAGGGAAAAGCAATCTCCTCCTCTTGAACAGGAAACAAAGGGGGCTGGTACCCCAGGGAAGACTCGAAAGGGGAGAAACCTGTAGCAGAACTAGTCAGAGAATTGTGTGCATATTCAATTTTAAGACAAGTGTGTGGCCAAGGTAGTGGGGTTAGTGGGGTTATGCAGCGCAATGCTGCCTCTAGATCCTGATTGGCCCTTTCTGCTTGTCCATTAGATTGAGGGTGAAAACCAGAGGTTAAACTGACATTAGCTACTGTTACTCTACTATTTTTTTGGGGAGTTTTTCCTTATCCGCTGCTAAGGACAGAGGGGTGTCGTATGCTGTAAAGCCCTGTGAGGCAAATTGTGATTTGTCATATTGGGCTTTATAAATATAATTGATTGATTGATTGATTGATTGATTAGCTCCTAAAGCACTGCAGAACAGAATGAACCCAGGGCCCCTGTCAGACACAATGTCTACTGAAATACCATGTAACCTGAACACATTAGTCACAAGCAGCTAGCAGAAGGTAATTTAGCCAATGCCACCAAATGAACTGCTTTAAAAAGCGGTCAACAATGATTAAGATAACAGAGTTACCTTGGGAGAGGGGCAGGCCTGTGACGAAATCTAAAGCTTTGTGTGACCAGGGGCGACTGGGAACAGGAAGTGGCTGCAGCAAGCCGGCAGGTGGACAATGTGAAGATTTTCTCTGGGCACAGATGGCGCATGCTGGCATGTGGCGTCTCATCAGACCTAGAGTACGATTCACCACAGGGTGGCAGGCAAAATGGGAGGCGTGGCCCCACTGTACTACCTGTGAACAGACACAATCAGGGACAAACTGACAGTTGAGGGGACCATTGCCTGGACCAGGCTGAGTCTTCTGAGCCTCGGCCACCAGGGACTCTGTCTCCCTGGTCGGAGCTGCCACCACACAGGATGAGGGAAGGGTTCTGGATCAGCAGAAGCTTCTTCTGAGGAAAACCTGTGAGAAAAAGCATCTGGTTTAATATTTCTGGAACCTGGATGGTAAGTGAGACAGAAGTTAAACCTTATAAAGAAAAGAGACTACCAAGCTTGCTGAGAGTTTGGCCTTTTAGCTGACTGAACGTACTCAAGATTCGGCAGATTTGGCGGCAGTATATAATATAATCCATCCCGACCAGACAGGCTTCATTAAAAAAAGACACGCTTCAGATAATATCCGTAGAATCTTTAATTTGATCAATACATCACAGCAAAAACACAACAAAACCATTATTGTATCACTGGATGCAGAAAAAAGCTTTTGATAAAGTAAACTGGACTTTTTTATTTTCCACCCAGGTTTGGTTTTAGAGTCATTCATCCACTGGATAAAAACACTGTACGCTTCACCTAGGGCCACAGTTATCACAAACGGGATCATCTCACCAACCTTCACACTCCACCAGGGATGCAGACAAGGATGTCCACTCTCTCCATGTCTATTTGCAGTTTTTAATCGAACCACTCGCCACAGCCATACGACAAAACAATAAAATCAAAGGAATACACAATACTAATTCAGAACAGCTTGTACACGGATGATTTATTATTACACCTACAAAATCCTTTCACATCATTACAAGAAACTTTAAAAATAATCAACAACGGGGCGTCGGTAGAGTAGTGGATAGTGCCGGCGCCCCATGTACAGAGGCAGTGCCTCACTGCAGCAGTCACAGGCTCGACTCCGGCTTGCAACCATTTCTGCATGTCAGCCCCCGCTCTCTCTCTCACCCCGTTTCACTCTGTCCTATACAATAAAGGCAAAAAAGCCCAAAAATAATCTTTAAAAAAAATAAATAAATGACTTTTCAACAATCTCACACTATAAAATAAACTGGAACAAATCCACTATTTTACCGTTGACTGAAAATGCCTGGGATTCTGCAGCCCAAGATCCCACTCTCCCACTCCACATTGGTAATATCAGATACTTAGGCATTAATATTTCCTCCAGGCTGTCAGAGTTGTTTAACCTCAACTACACCCCTCTGTTGAAAAACATAGAAGATAGATATAAGATATAATTTACTCATATGGTGCAGAGAGGTTTGGAGTGCATGAGAGAAAGAGGAGTGAGAGGGTACAGTCAGGTAAGTCTAGGCAGCAAAGACAAATAGACAAGTTAGTTAAGGAAAGGAGACAGTTAAGAAAGCAGTGGAAAAAGGGGTAACACTTCATAAGTTAGCCCGCGTTTTAGAGTGTACCTCTCGCCCACTTTCCTGGGAGTTAGCATATAATTCCCGGGAACTTACATGTACTTTCCCTGGAGTTAGAGCATAATTCCTCCCGGTCACTTAGCACATACTTTCCCAGGAGTTAGAGTATAACTCATCACTTATGTAATTTCCCAAAACTTATGGTTTAATTTCCTTAAATGAATCTGTATATGTATGAAATGCAACAAATGCTTTTGCCTTTTGCTAATGGCAGTTGATTCAATCACTTTTTTGTAGCCTATGTGTCATCAGGCAATTTCACCCACACTCCAGGGTTTTAATATTTATGTTTTGTTTACATTTCATTGAATGAGTCTGAATATGAATATGTCAAGAAATGGCTCTATATTCTGCAAATTGCCTAATTAACGGGCAGGCTGGAGTACAAAGCAAACTTACCTCTCTCAAGTGCACATCTCTGGAAGTCTTGTAGTGCCATCCGAGGACGAAACACAAATAATACAGTGATGTAATAATATAGCCTACATATATCTTAAAATACACAATAATGAGTCATGAAAAGTTATAAAATGTTTTTATTATTTAATTACACAGAAACCACATGGTAAGTGCTGTTCTCACATCTACAATGTACTTTCACCAAAACTTAAAGGGAAACTAGGCAGTACTTTCCACCTAAGTATATACTAACAAAAGAGACTGGGCTGGATTATGAAGTTTGCACTGTTTGCCCATCCTTAGTCTGAAAGTGCTAGGTAATTTCCCCAAAACGTACAGGGAAACTAGGCAGTACTTTCCATCTAAGTACAGTACAGGCCAAAAGTTTGGACACACCTTCTCATTCAATGCGTTTTCTTTATTTTCATGACTATTTACATTGTAGATTCTCACTGAAGGCATCAAAACTATGAATGAACACATGTGGAGTTATGTACTTAACAAAAAAAGGTGAAATAACTCAAAACGTGTTTTATATTCTAGTTTCTTCAAAATAGTCACCCTTTGCTCTGATTACTGCTTTGCACACTCTTGGCATTCTCTCGATGAGCTTCAAGAGGTAGTCACCTGAAATGGTTTCCACTTCACAGGTGTGCCTTATCAGGGTTAATTAGTGGAATTTCTTGCTTTATCAATGGGGTTGGGACCATCAGTTGTGTTGTGCAGAAGTCAGGTTAATACACAGCCGACAGCCCTATTGGACAACTGTTAAAATTCATATTATGGCAAGAACCAATCAGCTAACTAAAGAAAAACGAGTGGCCATCATTACTTTAAGAAATGAAGGTCAGTCAGTCTGGAAAATTGCAAAAACTTTAAATGTGTCCCCAAGTGGAGTCGCAAAAACCATCAAGCGCTACAACGAAACTGGCACACATGAGGACCGACCCAGGAAAGGAAGACCAAGAGTCACCTCTGCTTCTGAGGATAAGTTCATCCGAGTCACCAGCCTCAGAAATGGCAAGTTAACAGCAGCTCAGATCAGAGACCAGATGAATGCCACACAGAGTTCTAGCAGCAGACCCATCTCTAGAACAACTGTTAAGAGGAGACTGCGCCAATCAGGCCTTCATGGTCAAATAGCTGCTAGGAAACCACTGCTAAGGAGAGGCAACAAGCAGAAGAGATTTGTTTGGGCCAAGAAACACAAGGAATGGACATTAGACCAGTGGAAATCTGTGCTTTGGTCTGATGAGTCCAAATTTGAGATCTTTGGTTCCAACCGCCGTGTCTTTGTGAGACGCAGAAAAGGTGAACGGATGGATTCCACATGCCTGGTTCCCACTGTGAAGCATGGAGGAGGAGGTGTGATGGTGTGGGGGTGTTTTGCTGGTGACACTGTTGGGGATTTATTCAAAATTGAAGGCACACTGAACCAGCATGGCTACCACAGCATCCTGCAGCGACATGCCATCCCATCCGGTTTGCGTTTAGTTGGACGATCATTTATTTTTCAACAGGACAATGACCCCAAACACACCTCCAGGCTGTGTAAGGGCTATTTGACCAAGAAGGAGACTGATGGAGTGCTGCGGCAGATGACCTGGCCTCCACAGTCACCGGACCTGAACCCAATCGAGATGGTTTGGGGTGAGCTGGACCGCAGAGTGAAGGCAAAGGGGCCAACAAGTGCTAAACACCTCTGGGAACTCCTTCAAGACTGTTGGAAAACCATTTCAGGTGACTACCTCTTGAAGCTCATCGAGAGAATGCCAAGAGTGTGCAAAGCAGTAATCAGAGCAAAGGGTGGCTATTTTGAAGAAACTAGAATATAAAACATGTTTTCAGTTATTTCACCTTTTTTTGTTAAGTACATAACTCCACATGTGTTCATTCATAGTTTTGATGCCTTCAGTGAGAATCTACAATGTAAATAGTCATGAAAATAAAGAAAACGCATTGAATGAGAAGGTGTGTCCAAACTTTTGGCCTGTACTGTATATACTAACAAAAGAGACCGGGCTGGATTATGAAGTGTGCACTGTTTGCCTGTCCTTAGTCTGAAAGTACTGGGTAATTTCCCCAAAACTTACAGGGAAACTAGGCAGTACTTTCCACCTAAGTAAATACCAACAAAAGAGACCGGGCTGGATTATGAAGTTTGCACTGTTTGCCTGTCCTTAGTCTGTGGTGTGGCACTCAGATGTTAACCCTTTAAAAACAGTTAGTTCAATGCTTCACAAGGTAACAATATTACCAGAAAATAATACAAAGATGAATCAAAGTGTCCCTGACAAAAAATAACAGAGTTCCACTGGTTGTCTTATTCAAGTTCAGTTTTGTTCCTTCTGTTATAAACTGTTCAGTTTAGTTTTCATCCTTTATTGTGACAAATATACTTTTTAAGTCACAAGTCAAGTGGAAAAGGTTGTTGTGATACTACTGCCACACTGGAGTGTGATGCTCAAGTGATGGAGATAGAAGAATGGATGGGCTCCTGTGGATAATGGGTGATCTTGATCCAACTCCTTGGGTCAAGGCAGAGATCAGGTTCATGGGTGGCTCGCCATCTCTCTCGTCAGGTAGAATCTCAAATCCACATGTAATTCTCAAAAACCTCACCTGTGTAGAAACAGAGCTATTACTATTTTGCATCATCAGCTTCAATTGTTTTATGGCCATAATCAATATCACATAAATACATCACAGTAACACAAAGTGAGCAGATGACTGTACAGTTTTTCTCAGCATAGAATACTTTATCCTGTCTTTACATTTCACATCATGAAGTATTAGCCTATTAATCCATAACTTGTGATTATTAAGCATGTTAATCAATTACAAATAATACGTATTTCCTTTGAACTACAAAGTTAATGTTTTTAACCATTTGTTTAACATTTTTCAACTTAACTATGAATAACAAAATCGTATGCTATTAACACACATATGCTCCAAATTTCATGCTGGCCAGGTCCATGAATAGTTTGGGACTGGTGTAAAAATTGTCCATGTAGACGTGATATCCAGTGACAAGACAGGATGGCTGAATAAGCTTCATGACCACATCGTAAGACAGCCCATGTTCACTCATAGTTACTGCCTTGCCAGTGTATATGCTGAAATTGATGGTGTAGCCACTGCTTGACTCGGCCAAAAAGTTTAATCCCCCATTTAGTTGGCTTGTCCTTCATATATTGTGTCATGCCAGTTTTTGCCTTAGTCGCCACCATCCTTTCCTCCACTGCCAGCTCCCTCCTCGGGTGGTAATAAGCCTGGCAGGCACTGAGGATATCATCATAAAGAGGCCTGACGCTAAACAATTTGTCATGGCCTGGTGTTCCCTTCTGTCTGTCATTATGAACATCCTCCTCAGGATTCACTGAGGTGGATGTTCCAAAATATGGATCTGAATCTGTCTCTCGTCATCACTTTTGCTGGAAGGTGTACAGACAAAACGTGATTTTGTCTCCAGCAGTCTTGGAGACTTGGCAGCGACACCAAAGACATGTACATAAGAAGACCAAAAAACTTGTACAGATCATCTGTCTCTATGTCAGTCCATTTGTACTTTTTCCCTAACTCCTTGTTTTTTGCAGCATTTTTGTTTGTGTTGCTGCAGATTTGCTTGACTGTGTCAGTGGCAAAAAACGATAGAAAAAGGTCTTTTGGACTGTGTGGAGAAAGTGTCTCTACCTGGACTCCTGGTGTTCTCCATGGCTGGAACCTGCTTACTGCTGGGGCAGTGTCAGCATCCTCCTCTGTCTTCCAGGGCTCAGAGTGGAGGCGTGGCTCTGGCTCTGCCGCCTGTGTCAGTGGAGACCGTGACCAGGTGGGCGCGCTACGCCGTCCCCTCCTTTGTGCGGACCTCCAGGTGCCACTCGGTGAGCTCGTCGGAGGCTCCTTTTCCTCTCTCTCCTCTTCCAACACAAACGATGGATCATCCCCTTCATCATCAAAGTCCTCACTCTCTGGCTCCGACTCCAGATCTGCGTTTCCCTCCACTACATCCCGCTCAAAGAGGAGATGCAGTGCCTGCTCCACATTCAGGAGTCGCCTCATTGTTTTGACACGCAAAACAAAAAAACGACTGCACGACACACTAAACACACTGCACTATACACCAAACACACTACACTATACACTAACCATACACTCCAAACACGCTAAATATCACCAAATCTCTAACTATTTCTCCGCTCACTATCGCTATCGCTGTTTCTCTCTTGCCGCTGTAACTCCCACAAACCTTCCCCTCTTTTGTAGCAACAAATGCTGCTGTTGCCATACTATTTTTTGATTGGTTGATGTGGCGCATTTTTCCACCAATAGGAAAGGGGGTGTGGTGGGGGTTTTTTTTCTGCTGTTGTTGCTTTCAGCACATTTGTCAGGCCGAAAAGCCCGTTTTACCATTACTTCCTGCAGCAAACATGACAAAAATATTCAGGAAAATCATGGTGTTTATGATTTATCATAAGTCTGGTTTTATATGGCCTATCAACACAATTTAAAAAGTGGTACAAAGTTTGAAGTTTGCACTTTCCACACAAATTGAAATGGAGACTCAGTGAGGCTGTGTCTGGCTGCTACGTTGTCTTAAATCGGTCACATGATTTTGACGCGCCGGCGCGGTTCTGGACCGCAGAGGTCTAAAGGTAGAAAGTCCCACCTCTCAGTGAGGTGACTCATAGGTGCAGGAATGACACGAGCAGACGACAAAGAGAAACGAGTGAAATTATACAATGTCTACGGTGTGAAATGTTGATGTAAATACAAAGCTAACATTCCGAGATACTCGCAGGAGACGTGAGGGAGGAACCGAGGACCTGTGCGATGTGAGTTTTACCGCGTTTATCAACGTCTTGGTGAGTTAATGCTAACGCAGGTAGCGATGTTAGCTCATGCTGCAGATGATATTGGCGCCCGCTGCCGTGTAAAGTGTGTGCTTCCCTCCAACTGTTATACCACACTAACTTGGTGTTGCGACCTACTCCTAACAGTAAAGTGCTACAGTCGTTTTGCCTTGAGGTCGTTGCCGTTTGTATTTGTGTTAGTAGTGTACTGTATACATTTGCACTAATACAGTTGGTTATGGATGTTATTAATGATGAATAGTCAAGCGTAACACAGTGTGTGTATTGGTGTAGCCCACAGTTTCGAAATATGTGTGTTAATAGCATACATAATTTTGTTATTCATAGTTAAGTTGAAAAATGTTAAACAAATGGTTAAAAACATTAACTTTGTAGTTCAAAGGAAATATGTATTATTTGTAATTGATTAATATGCTTAATAATCACAAGTTATGGATTAATAGGCTAATACTTCATAATGTGAAATGTAAAGACAGGATAAAGTATTCCATGCTGAGAAAAACTGTACAGTTAAAAGTTATTCATCTGCTCACTTCGGGCTCTAGTTCAACAGACCGGGCGAGGCGGGGGCGCAGCACACCTGCGCTTCGCCAACTGGGTGTGGCCAGGTGGATTTTGCAAGTTTGGCACACTGTGCGCCTGGCGCAGCTACTCCTCTTTCCCACCTCCGTCCCTCCTACCTGTGCAAGTCGTAAAGAGGGAAGAGAGAAGGCGTGGAGTGGGTTTTACACACATCACACCAATCAAATGAGCCCCTCTCCTTGCCCTTAAATGCGCCGCGTGGGGGCGTAATGAGAGTTTACTCAATTCGCCATGGTAGAAGAGAGCAGCAGCGTCAGATGGACAAACTTTTCCCAGGAGGAAACTGATGTTTTGGTCCGGGAGGTCCAAGCTCGCAGTGTCCGAATATATGGAACTGCGAGCAGACCTCCACGGGCTGATGATGCAAAGGGAGGAGGTCACCACAATTGTAAATCAATGTTGCCTTTCTCTTGTGCGCTCTCTCTTTCTCTCTCGCAGTCTCACTCTGTTTCTTTTCTTTTGACTTTTCTAAGATGACAGATGCTTAATATATACTCCCTGTCTGATGCTGTGGCTGTTTGTGGTTGGCTGAGAGGGATGTGAACTCATTAGTTTTGTTAATCAAATCAGGTTGGGTTTCCATTACGCGTGCCAAACGGTGCCAGTCCCCTTTGATTTGACATCAGATGTGACGGGACAGTCAATATAGAGATACATTTATGTGCTGATTACAGATAGTTGCATTGAATAGTGGTTTTTTGGGTATTTATTGCATCGTTAATGTGCCTGACATTCTGGAAACCTGCCTGTGAGGTTTTAGTGACGTGTGCGCACTGTCTGCCGGTCAGCCAAACTTCGGCTTACACCGGCTGCACTCCACCTGTGCTGACAGAAGATGTGGTTTCAGCTGGCGAGCTTTTAGCGCACCTTCGGCGAAGCCTTTTGGCCGAAACAGTCGCTGCGCCAAGCTGGATCTGTCCACACCTCCCCCTGCTGCGCCGCCACACCCATTTCAGTGCAGATCGGTCTGCCAAACTAACATACTGAGCACACCTCAGGTTGCGCTGCTCGAAAATAGCTCTGCGCGCGGTTTGCCACCCTGCGCCACCCTGCACCACCCTGCACTGCACCGGGAAACTAGAGCCCTTTGTGTTACTGTGATGTATTTATGTGATATTGATTATGGCCATAAAACAATTGAAGCTGATGATGCAAAATAGTAATAGCTCTGTTTCTACACAGGTGAGGTTTTTGAGAATTACATGTGGATTTGAGATTCTACCTGACGAGAGAGATGGCGAGCCACCCATGAACCTGATCTCTGCCTTGACCCAAGGAGTTGGATCAAGATCACCCATTATCCACAGGAGCCCATCCATTCTTCTATCTCCATCACTTGAGCATCACACTCCAGTGTGGCAGTAGTATCACAACAATCTTTTCCACTTGACTTGTGACTTAAAAAGTGCATTTGTCACAATAAAGGATGAAAACTAAACTGAACAGTTTATAACAGAAGGAACAAAACTGAACTTGAATAAGACAACCAGTGGAACTCTGTTATTTTTTGTCAGGGACACTTTGATTCATCTTTGTATTATTTTCTGGTAATATTGTTACCTTGTGAAGCATTGACCTAACTGTTTTTAAAGAGTTAACATCTGAGTGCCACGCCACAGACTAAGGACAGGCAAACAGTGCAAACTTCATAATCCAGCCCGGTCTCTTTTGTTGGTATATACACTTAGGTGGAAAGTACTGCCTAGTTTCCTTGTAAGTTTTGGGGAAATTACCCAGTACTTTCAGACTAAGGACAGGCAAACAGTGCAAACTTCATAATCCAGCCCGGTCTCTTTTGTTGGTATATACTTAGGTGGAAAGTACTGCCTAGTTTCCCTATAAGTTTTGGGGAAATTACCCAGTACTTTCAGACTAAGGACAGGCAAACAGTGCAAACTTCATAATCCAGCCCGGTCTCTTTTGTTGGTATATACTTAGGTGGAAAGTACTGCCTAGTTTCCCTGTAAGTTTTGGGGAAATTACCCAGTACTTTCAGACTAAGGACAGGCAAACAGTGCAAACTTCATAATCCAGCCCGGTCTATTTTGTTAGTGTTAGGTACAGGTTTTGTTTGGACCCCAAAGCAGATACTGATGCAGGTCAGTCACAAAAAAGGTTTATTAACAATAAGAAAAAACAAGAGCAGGCGGTGGAGGCAGGGAGCTGGCTGGCTTGTAGAATATTCACCGAAGGATGGATTGAAAAAACTCAGGCACACGGTGAGGCACAAAGGACGACCTGAGTACAACAGGGAAAAAACCACAGGTAAGTACAAAAACCTCTAGCAACACTAGAAGAATAGGCAGCAAAATATGGCTATGCAGCAAGTTGAGCACAAGATACAAAATGTAAGAACACAGAGCTCTACCAAACATGACGGAATTATCTGGCAGCGTAGTGGAGTGAAGACCAGGCTTTTGTAGACAGGAAGATGAGGTGATTGAAGACAGGTGTGCCTCATCTGCTGCTGCAGGAGAAACCAGCCACGCCCCCTGACACACACATGCACTGCAGAACAGAAGAAAGGGGGAGGGAGAGAGAGAACAAACACAAAAACATACCACAGGAACCAAAATCATCACAGTTAGTATATACTTAGGTGGAAAGTACTGCCTAGTTTCCCTGTACGTTTTGGGGAAATTACCCAGTACTTTCAGACTAAGGACAGGCAAACAGTGCAAACTTCATAATCCAGCCCAGTGTTTTTTGTTAGTATATACTTAGGTGGAAAGTACTGCCTAGTTTCCCTGTAAGTTTTGGTGAAAGTACGCTGTAGATGTGAGAACAGCACCTACCATGTGGTTTCTGTGTAATTAAATAATAAAAATATTTTATAACTTTTCATGACTCATTATTGTGTATTTTAAGATGTATGTAGGCTATATTATTACATTACTGTATTGTTTGTATTTCGACCTCAGATGGCACTACAAGACTTCCAGAGATGTGCACTTGAGAGAGGTAAGTTTGCTTTGTACTCCAGCCTGCCCGTTAATTAGGCAATTTGCAGAATATAGAGCCATTTCTTGACATATTCATATTCAGACTCATTCAATGAAATGTAAACAAAACATAAATGTTAAAACCCTGGAGTGTGGGTGAAATTGCCTGATGACACAAAGGCTACATAAAAGTGACTGAATCAACTGTCATGAACAAAGGGCAAAAGCATTTGTTTTTACTGCACTTCATACATATACAGATTCATATAAGGAAATTAAACCATAAGTTTTGGGAAATTACATAAGTGATGAGTTATACTCTAACTCCCGGGAAAGCCTGTGGTAAGTGACCGCGAGGGATACTCTAACTCCTGGGACCGGGAGGAATTATGCTCTAACTTCCGGGAAAGTACATGTAAGTTCCCCATGTGTATGCGTGCGTAAGATTCATAGGTACAACTCATTTTGAAATTGGTTCAGTATTGAGAGAGGCGGATGCAGCCGGCAGCCGCGAGGTAGATATGGGGGCAAATGCGTCCCGTATAAGTCTGCGCATTAAAAGTGCTTTTGTTTTTTGCCACTGACCGGTTCAGATTGCCAGTGCTATCTCTGTAAATAGCATACTAAGCATTTCCCTGACCCTTCACCTCCTCCTGGCTGTGTGTGACATCATCTCGCGAGAGCTTTGCTTGTTGCTGGAAGAAAACAGGGTACGATATATATGAGTGCAAAGTATGCAACAGTAAATGTGCATCCTGGAGACAATTTTAGGTGTCAGTATTACATGCATAAAGACATATTAGTTATACTTACTTGATGGATAGTTGACCATTTGGTCCCTGTGGTTTTGGCCGCCTCCTCCAATTTATTTTGGGCACATGAAAAAAGTTATCCAGCACCGCCCTGTTGATCATAGGGGGGAAATCCTCTAACGTAGTTACACAGAGTTTGGTGGTTTCTGTATCAACCCAGACCATGAATATTGGGCAACAGGTCCCACTCGTTGCAACACAGACATTCTTCCTCTGTGGGCATGGAGCCACAGCGACCACAGGAGCACCTCCAGTCCTCAGAGATTCACTCTCGTCTGCTCGTTGGCCCTCTCTCTCTATCCTTGTCTGCTCTTCAATTTGTAGGAGCTCCTCGTCCTCAAATAAGTACGGGCGGCCATCGTAATAAAAGGGCTCATCCTCATTCTCAAAAACAGGTAAATATGCAGCCGTGATACCGATGCAGTAAAACTCTCAACTGTACTCCGGGACAACCAGCGCCACTCTGAGCGGCGCTCAGCATGGCTCCTCTGTTTTCTTTCGGCAACAAGCAAAGCTCTCGCGAGAAGACGTCACACACAGCTTCACAAAGGTGAAGGGTCAGGGAAACACTTAGTATGCTATTTACAGAGAAAGCACTGGCAATCTTAACTGGTCAGTGGCGAAAAAAAAGGACTTTTAATGCGCAAACTTATACGGGATGCATTTGCCCCCATATCTACCTCGCGGCTGCTTGCTGCATCCGCCTCCCTCAATACTGAATCAGTTTTAAAACGAGTTGTGCCTATGAATCATACGGACACATACACATGGGGAAATAGGGCCCAGGTTGTAAAATACCAAAGTTATTCTTTACATTTTTGTGGAAACAGCTAAGAATAGTTTGGGAGAAACAAATTATCCCAAGAGCATGGCGTAGGGCAGGGGGTGTCCTCATTCTTAAGGAGAAGGAGTCTGTTGACCTTAGCCAATTCCGGATGATTTCTCTCGTGAAGATTTCTCACAAACGATACAGCTGAAAGGTTTCTCTCCAGTGTGAGTCATCAGGTGTTTCTTCAGCGTCGCCTTCAGGCCAAAATGATTTCTCTCTTGAATGTAGAGGGGAAGATTTTCTTTAGTGTAGTCGCTCAGAGATTAGCTAGCTACTTAGAAAGGAATAACTTAATAGATACTATGGTGCAGAAGGCAGGAATACCAGGTTTTGCAGGGTGTTTAGGGCATACTAGCATGATCTGGCACCAGATTCAGGCAGCAAAGATTAAAAAAAGGGACCTGCATGTAACATTTTTAGATCTTGCAAATGCGTTTGGTTCAGTACCGCATAGCCTTATTTGGAGTGCGTTGTTAACTTAGTGAAAGCATATTTTTAGGATATTAGGTTGTGTCTAAGTACGGCAGGTTTCACAACAGCTTGGCAGAGGCTAGAAATAGGCATCATGGCAGGGTGTACAATTTCTCCATTAGCATTTACTATGGCGATGGAAGTTATCATCAGGGCTTCTAAGTGGGTGGTAAGTGGGGAGAGACGGCAGAATGGGTTGCATCTTCCACCAGTTAGGGCTTACATGGATGACATGACACTGGTGACCACAACAATGCCATGTACAAAGAGACTACTAGAGAAGGTAAATAAGAACCTCAAGTGGGCCAGCATGAAGAAGAAGCCTAGTAAGTCTAGAAGCATCTCGATACGTAGAGGGAAGTTAAGTGATAGGAAGTTTGTCATAGAAGATGAGGAAATCACAACAATTAGGGAAAAGTCAGTAAAGAGGTTAGGTACGTGGTACAATGTGGAGTTGAATGATGAGGAACAGGTGGTGAAATTTACAAAAGATGTGGCGGAAGGATTGGATAGAATATATAAATCAGAACTTCCATGAAAGTTGAAGTTGTGGTGTTTGCAATTTGGGCTATATCCTAGGTTAATGTGGCCATTGTCAATATATGAAATTCCAATACCCGTTGTGGAGAGAATTGAAAGGTTGGTTAGCTCCTATATTAGGAAGTGGTTGGGTGCTCCTAGGTGCCTAAGTAGTGTTGCATTGTATGGAAAAGGGATACTTCAGCTGCCAGTATCTAGTTTAACAGAGGAATTTAAATGTACCAAGGTCAGGACAGAGCTCTTGTTATCTGGGAGTAAGAACGTGATAGTTAGGAGTGTGGTTCCAAATCCAACCAAGGCGAGGAAGTGGAACCCAAGATCGACAGTTCAGGAGGCAGAGGCAGCTCTTAGGCATGCAGAGATTGTAGGAAATGTTCAGTTTGGCCGGGGAGGCCTGGGGCTACGCTCAGGCAAACCGATATGGAATAAAGCAGATCTCAAAGATAAAAGAAAGCTGGTCGTGGAACAGATATGTAGACAGGAGGTGATATTAGGGGGTGCAAAGGTAGTGGCCCAGGCTAAACAGGGACAGTGGTTGAATTGGGAAAGTGTAGAAAAGAGGAAGCTTAGTTGGAGGGACCTATGGAGTATGGAGGAGAATTGTATTAGATTCCTGGTAGGGGCTACATACGATGTGTTACCAACCCCCCAGAACCTAAAACTGTGGGTAAATGGGGACCCATCATGCCTATTGTGTTCAGGTACCGCAACCTTAAAGCATATTTTATCATGCTGTAAAGTTAGTTTGTCACAAGGTGACATAACCAGGTGTTGAAATGTTTAGCTGCAGGCATCGAAGGGAAACAAAGACAGGTAAATTCAGAAGGTGTTAAGCATAGGAGTTCAGCAATTCAGTTTGTCTGTGAGGGGGAGAAATACAGAAGTGATAAGTTAGTAAGGAGGCAAGGGTGTGGCCGCCTAGAAGGAGCTTGTGAGTGGGAAATGCAAGTAGATTTAGGGGGAAAGCTTGTTGTTCCCCAGGAAATAGTTTGTACCAAGCAGAGGCCTGACATAGTGTTGTGGTCAGTGAGTCAACGGATAGTTTATTTCATTGAGCTGACAGTTCCTTGAGAAGACTATGAAAGAAAAAAGCTTAGATATGCAGATTTAAGAGCAGAAGCTGAGCAGGGGGGATGGAAAACTAGGATTTTTCCAGTGGAAGTGGGGTGTAGGAGATTCATAGAAAGATCAGTTGTCTCGATTCTGGGGGAACTCGGAGTGCGGGGACAGACTTTGAGGAAGACAGTGAAGGAAATGTCTTTTTTTCCCCGTTAAAGGGTTTTTTGGGGGGAGTTTTTCCTGATCTGCTGCGAGGGTCCTAAGGACAGAGAGATGTCGTATGTTGTAAAGCCCTGTGAGGCAAATTGCGATTTGTGATATTGGGCTTTATAAATAAAATTGCAAGGTGAGTGTGTTTGCTGATCCTGTGAGTTTATCTATCTCCTTTAACTTTAGCTTATATTGGAGTTATGATATGTAGCGTGTGAAACAGAGTATGGTGAATGTGCTAGGAAAGGTAGTATCAGCACTGTCTCTACCTGGAGCTTGCGTGTACGGAACCTGGGTTTGGTTGAAGGTGGCAGTGCTGTTTGGGCTGAGAAAGCCATGTGTGAGTAAGGTAAAGGAGGTTGTTGGGTTGATGCAGGGAGCAGTAAGACCTGGCATTAGGGGAGTGTCTATGGAACGCCAGAGATCATTGTCTTTATGATTATTATTATTAGGGCCCGAGCGACGACCAAGTCGTCCATGGGGACCCAATTGTAATCGCGCTGTTCATTATTATTATTATTTATTAGGGCCCGAGCGACAACGAAGTCAACCGTGAGGACCCTATTGTAACCGCGCTGTTTATTATTTAGGGCCCGAGCAACGACAAAGTCGTCTGTGAGGACACTACTGTAATTACGCTGTTGATTATTATTAGGGTCCGAGTGATGACGAAGTCCTCCATAGGACCCTATTGTAATCTCGCTGTTTATTAGGGTCTGAGCGACGACGAAGTCGTCTGTAGGACCCTATTGTAATCACGCTGTTTATTATTATTATTAGGCCCCGAGCAAAGACAAAGTCGTCCATGAGGACCCTATTGTAATTGCGCTATTTATTAGGGCCCGAGCGACGACGAAGTCGTCTGTGAGGACCCTATTGTAATCGGGCTGTTTATTATTATTATTAGGGCCTTATTATTAGGGCCCGAGCGACGACAAAGTCATCTGTGAGGACCCAATTGAAATCGCGCTGTTTTTTTTTATTAGGGCCGAGTGACGACGAAGTCATCTGCGGAGGAACCAATTAAAATCGCGTTGTTTATTAGGGCCCAAGCGATGATGAAGTCATCCACAGAGGACCCAATTGAAATTGTGCTGTGTATTAGGGCCCAAGTGACGACGAAGTCGTCCGCGGAAGACCCTATTGAAATCGTGCTGTTTATTATTAGGGCCCAAGCGATGACAAAAATGTCAGAGGACCCTATTGAAATCCCATTGTTTCTTAGGGCCCGAGCGACGACAAATTTGTCCGCGGAGGACTGTATTGAAATCGCGCAGTTTATTATTATTAGGGCCTGAGCGACGACAAAGTCGTCCGTGAGGACCCTATTGTAATCACACTGTTTATTATTAGGGCCCGAGCAGGTCACAGACCTGCGAGGCCCCTATTGTTTTTCTCCCGATTATTTATATATATATATTTTTTTTTTCTTCCGCCTATATGATCGCATTTTTCACTGCCTGAACATACCCCAAAACTCACCAAACTTGGAATATAAGTCACACCTTGCGAAAAATTTTATAATCAGTTGTCCTCCTGAATTTCCACCACTAGGTGGCGCTATTATTAAGGAAAGTGCGTTTTGGCTCATAACTCCCATATACTTTGTTGCACATTCAAAAACCTTATATCGACGCGTTCAGTGAATTGTGCTGAATCTTGTGGCAAAATGTCGCAAACCTACTTTTTCGAACTCCTCCCAGGTAATTTCACCGAATTTCGATATTCCAAACAATACTCAAGTTATTAAATAGCAACTTCCTGCAGATTTCGTTCTAAACAGGAAATGCTGCATACCTCCACATTGGTGTATCCGAATGACATGAAACTCAGGTTACCACTTCCCCAATTCTGCTGAATTGTGTGGTGTAAGCCACGCCCACTTTCGTGGTAACTTTCCATTCGCTAAATCGCGACAAATGAAAAACATACTTTTTCGAACTTCTCCTAGGCGATTTGACCGATTTGCACCAAACTTTGCATGTAGCATCTGTCAACCCTCCTCACAAAAAGTTATTAAAAGAATTTTGATCTTCCAAAAGATGGCCAAAATATAAAACAACAAATTCCTGCACATTGTTTTCAAGACAGTCTTTCATATCTTGACCAAATACAGTCCAATTACCACAATACTTTTGCTGATTGTGTTACGTGGCCCGATGAGGGTTTGCGCAAAATTTGGCGCAAATCGGCCAATAGGTGACGCTCTGGTGGCAGTCTAATTAGTGTGAATGAAAGTAAATTGGAAAATCTTCAAATTCTCTTCAAAACTCATCGACTTTCAACCTCTTCTTGTCCCTCATACTTTGAGCTAGAGACACCATGTCAACTTTTAAAGAGTCAGAAGACCTTGAACTATTGGGCATGTATTCAGCTTCTACTTTTTGGAAAAATACATACGTGGGTTGGGTGCCTACCTGTATACTGGATATGTAAGTAGGAGATAACGTTTATTTTTTTATTTATTACAGCTGACAAGACATCTAGGTGCACGGCCCCCGACGGGAGCATGCGCCGATGCGCGTGGACTGCAAGGGCCCATTCATCGCTGCTTGCAAGGCGAGGACCCTATTGTTTTTGGTGCGTTTATTATTATTCTTTCTCCCGCCGCCTCTTTGAACTGGAATTTGACCCCCTAAACATGCTCAAAAACTAGCGCCACCTAGGCACACAAAAATGGCCGCCACGGCCTGTAGGAATGTCGTAGAAACATGAAACCAAAAGTGGCGTGTTTGTCTCATGAAGGCCTAAAAATCACGCACTGACACCTCTGACCTAAATCCAACAGGAAGTGAGGTATTTGCCCTTTCAAAGTAAGATTTTGCCTTAAAACTGCCTTTCCTAAAAAATCTTCTTCTCATACACCGCTTATCCAATCGGCTTCAAACTTGCACAGATGACAGATCAACTCGTTCTAATCCAATCTTATTCGTAACTTTTTCATTACTCGCTTAGTTTGGATTTTATGGCCTCCATAAGGTGAGATGTCAGAAAAACGTCCTGACGATCTTCGAAAGCTGTCCCATAGGAAATGAATGGCAGCAGGGGGAAGAAAGACACCAATCTTAGGGCTTTTTCTAGCATTTACAGCGTCTCCATACTTTGTGTTACAGACTCCATTCCAACTCTCAAATGTTGCCACAGGTCTCATCTATTCACTCATGTTTTCATCTTTTTCATATCTTTTACCATTTTTCATCTGTGCCTCTCAAAGTACCATGAGCAAAAGTGGAGAAATTCTCAGTTTACAATGGGTGTGTATTGCACGGAATGCTGTGAGCTAGAGTGGAGAGGGCTCTAAAAATCGTCTAAAACTTTTGTCTTTAACTCGCTGCCATGGCCACAATTTTCACTGTACAGACACAATTTATACCACAAAACGTAGGAAAATTTGTCCAGCTCACAGATATGTTCACATGGAATCTCTCACACGTACACATTTTTGCTGAGTGGCTCCAAAGCGAAGGGAGCGCTGATTTTTTTCTCATTCACCCCCATGTAAACTCAGAGGAGAAATTTCTGGAAACAGCTGGGGTGCAACACATTTTAAACTCGCTCCCCTGACCACATTTTTGACTCGAGAAATATAAAACGCGACACGTGCGTTCACGAGACGTGGCTGTCTCTCAAAATCACTTTATTTTCTTGCTTGGACCAATGGTTAGGGTATGCGAAGCATTTGTTCGAGGAGTTAAATCCCTTTATAAACAGCCTTTGGTGATCTGCTCTCCTGACGTGTCTGTGTCTGCCACAGGTGCGGGCAAGTCATTAATCGCCATGACAACGGCTGCACACACAGACACAACCACAGGGTTCTCTGGTCTGTGTGTCTCACAATCTTTAAAGGACAGATTACAGCAGCAGAAACTTCATTTGAAACAGAACACACACATTATTAACCCCTACAGTGCCAAAATGGGCTCTCTAGCGCCACATAGGTGCACTAAACTGGCCACTGCAGCCCGTCGGAATGTCGTATCAAGATCAAACCAAAACTGGAGTGTTCGACCTACAAATAACACGCTAAAACCCATGACCTAAATCCAACAGGAAATGAGCTATTTGCCCTTTCAAATTAAGATTTCCCCTCAAACGTGCTCTTAAAAAAAAACACATCTCCTCCTACACCGTTTATTGTATCGGCTTTAAAGACGCACACATACCAGTTCAACTGCTGCTAAACAGATCTTCTGTATAACTTTATCTCTCTCATCATCACATTATTTTGATGATTGGACCAGCAGTTTGGGAATGGGAAGAACTTCTTCGAGGAGTTAAATCTCCACTAAAACAGGTCTCTCTGTGTTCTGTCTGTCTCTCTCTACTCTTCTGCCAGGTGCACCTACTTGATTACCATGGCAAACGCTGTCACACACAAACTCACAGAAACATGATGTCTGTGCGTGTCTAAATCTTACATGCAGACATGACATGGGCACAATCTCCATTTTAACCCTTCAGGTGTCACAGTTTATTGAGGAAAATATTCCATTTTCATTTCAACATTTCAAAAGGCTGTGGCTTGAAAGTGGTGAGAGATAAAGGCGTACTGTAAATGAGAAAAATATTCATCATGACCCAAAGTTTGTCATGGGAGTAAATTAACTTATCTAATTTGCATATTGTGGTGTCACTAGGTGGCGGCCATATTGGATTTCATACATCTCAGTAAAACAACATTTTGAACATATTTACACAGTAAATTTATTTTGTTTTGTGTTGTTTTTGTTGTCTCCTCCTCAAAATAAAGGACGAGGAATCTGATGGGAATAAATTCACTCATCTAATTTGCATATCGTGACATCACTTATCCATACCTACAGCTACAGAAAGCATTCAAACATCAGAACGTTCAGCTCTGTAAGGACTTTCTGATGTTTGTGGCAACATGTTTGATATTTCTAAATAATTCACAGTGACGACATAAGCTGGGGGCCGAAACGGGCGCGAGTGCGAGGTCCCGCCAAACGCTGCTTGCAGCTTTAATTATTATTATTAGTCTTTACCCGAATTCATGACCCCATTTTGCCCCTTTCCCAAATTTCAAAATGCTTCTAGCTTTCCACATTCGTCCGTCCGGATCCAAAATTCGATATTTTTGGGTGGCTGCACATGGTCGACGCGAAATGCCGAAATAGCGCCCCCTACAATTTTTCAAAAAACCCTCCCCTTGGGGTTAGTTTGTCGTAGGCAAACGAAATTTGGTGAGCACATGTATCATACCAAGACGCACAAAAAAGTCTATTGACGTCATAGTAAAATACCAACAGGAAGTCGGCCATTTTGTTTTGAATTTTTTCATTACAGCGATTTCCACAACTTAAATTTGAACAAACTCCTCCTAGGGATTTCGTCCGATTGACTTCAAGTTGGCTACAGATCATCCTGACAACATGCTGATCAAAAGTTATTAAAAGCTTTTCTTGACGTCAAGGGGTGTGGCCGCTAGGGCATGACAAATTTTGGCGACTTTTCGTTTTCTTACCATCGAATTTCGAACGGACCTCACTCCCACATACTTGATCTCAGCAGCTTCAAACTTGCTGGACATGATGATGGCTCCGATCTGAATGCCCCGATATGTTAATATCCCACCTTACTCATAGCTCCCCCCGGTGGTAACAGGAAGTGACAAGTTTTTACTTTAACATGTACTAATGCCACAAACTTGACCGCATCAACTTCATTCCACTTCTAATGCATGCAGAACAAGTTGGTGAAGCTACCTTATGAATGCTGTGAAGCTACGTCTAATGGTGTCCATGTGGTGGCGTGGTGACTATTGATCCCTCGCCACTAAATACATTTGGCTTTTTGATGGCTTCAGCAACCTCATTTCCTCATGAAAATAAATGGATACACAAGTCAAGAATGGCAAGCTTTTGCATCTGATAGGGGCGTCGCCCATGGGGGGGGACAAAATGCCTCTATAGCGCCCCCTTGAAATTTTCAAAAACCCCTCCCCATCGGGGTTGTTTTGGAGTTGGAACATGAAAATTGGTACACATGTGTATATTGTCCAGACGCACATAAAAGTCTCCGGCACCAATGGTCTACTCCAAACAGGAAGTCGGCCATTTTGATTTTGACTTGTCATTTTGCCGTGATTTCCACATGTTGTATTTTAACGAACTAGTCCTAGGGATTTCATCCAATCGACTTCACATTTTTTACAGATCATCCAGAGACCATGCTGATCAAAAGATATTAAAAGCTTTGCTCTATGTCAAGGGGCATGGTCGCTATGGCGCCTCCCTCGCCACCAAATACGTTTGGCTTTTTGTTGGCTCTGGATGTTGTAGGGCTGTCCTGGCTGACACGCCTCTGCAACATTGCGTGGACATCGGGGGCAGTGCCTCTGGAGTAGCAGACCGGGGTAGTGGTCCCCATTTTCAAGAAAGGGGACCAGAGGGTGTGTTCCAACTACAGGGGGATCACACTTCTCAGCCTACCCAGTAAGGTCTAGTCTAGGGTGCTGGAGAAGAGGGTCCGGTAAGGATGAAGGATGACGAGTACGAGGACGAGTACGAGTACTTTAATTAATGTTGTTGTAAGCTACTGCCATTACCGTCTGTCCTGCATCTCTCTCTGTCTCCGTCTCTCTTTCTGTCTCATTGTGTCATACGGATTACTGTTAATTTATTATGTTGATCTGTTCTGTAGGACATACAGTACAGGCCAAAAGTTTGGACACACCTTCTCATTCAATGCGTTTTCTTTATTTTTATGACTATTTACATTGTAGATTCTCACTGAAGGCATCAAAACTATGAATGAACACATGTGGAGTTATGTACTTAACAAAAAAAGGTGAAATAACTGAAAACATGTTTTATATTCTAGTTTTTTCAAAATAGCCACCCTTTGCTCTGATTACTGCTTTGCACACTCTTGGCATTCTCTCGATGAGCTTCAAGAGGTAGTCACCTGAAATGGTTTTCCAACAGTCTTGAAGGAGTTCCCAGAGGTGTTTAGCACTTGTTGGCCCCTTTGCCTTCACTCTGCGGTCCAGCTCACCCCAAACCATCTCGATTGGGTTCAGGTCCGGTGACTGTGGAGGCCAGGTCATCTGCCGCAGCACTGCATCACTCTCCTTCTTGGTCAAATAGCCCTTACACAGCCTGGAGGTGTGTTTGGGGTCATTGTCCTGTTGAAAAATAAATGATCGTCCAACTAAACGCAAACCAGATGGGATGGCATGTTGCTGCAGGATGCTGTGGTAGCCATGCTGGTTCAGTGTGCCTTCAATTTTGAATAAATCCCCAACAGTGTCACCAGCAAAACACCCCCACACCATCACACCTCCTCCTCCATGCTTCACAGTGGGAACCAGGCATGTGGAATCCATCCGTTCACCTTTTCTGCGTCTCACAAAGACACGGCGGTTGGAACCAAAGATCTCAAATTTGGACTCATCAGACCAAAGCACAGATTTCCACTGGTCCATTCCTTGTGTTTCTTGGCCCAAACAAATCTCTTCTGCTTGTTGCCTCTCCTTAGCAGTGGTTTCCTAGCAGCTATTTGACCATGAAGGCCTGATTGGCGCAGTCTCCTCTTAACAGTTGTTCTAGAGATGGGTCTGCTGCTAGAACTCTGTGTGGCATTCATCTGGTCTCTGATCTGAGCTGCTGTTAACTTGCCATTTCTGAGGCTGGTGACTCGGATGAACTTATCCTCAGAAGCAGAGGTGACTCTTGGTCTTCCTTTCCTGGGTCGGTCCTCATGTGTGCCAGTCTCGTTGTAGCGCTTGATGGTTTTTGCGACTCCACTTGGGGACACATTTAAAGTTTTTGCAATTTTCCAGACTGACTGACCTTCATTTCTTAAAGTAATGATGGCCACTCGTTTTTCTTTAGTTAGCTGATTGGTTCTTGCCATAATATGAATTTTAACAGTTGTCCAATAGGGCTGTCGGCTGTGTATTAACCTGACTTCTGCACAACACAACTGATGGTCCCAACCCCATTGATAAAGCAAGAAATTCCACTAATTAACCCTGATAAGGCACACCTGTGAAGTGGAAACCATTTCAGGTGACTACCTCTTGAAGCTCATGGAGAGAATGCCAAGAGTGTGCAAAGCAGTAATCAGAGCAAAGGGTGGCTATTTTGAAGAAACTAGAATATAAAACATGTTTTCAGTTATTTCACCTTTTTTTGTTAAGTACATAACTCTACATGTGTTCATTCATAGTTTTGATGCCTTCAGTGAGAATCTACAATGTAAATAGTCATGAAAATAAAGAAAACGCATTGAATGAAAAGGTGTGTCCAAACTTTTGGCCTGTACTGTATATTGCACGTCTGTCCGTCCTGGAAGAGGGATCCGTCCTCAGTTGCTCTTCCTGAGGTTTTTACCATTTTTTTCCCCTGTTGAAGGGTTTTTTGGGGGTTTTTTTTCCTTATCCGCTGCGAGGTTCCTAAGGACAGGGGGATGTTGTATGTTATAAAGCCCTGTGAGGCAAATGTGATTTGTGATATTGGGCTTCATAAATAAAATTGATTGACTGATTGCTTAATTGATTTTCCAGGATCCTCTTCCTGAGGGATCCACCATTTTTTCCCTATTAAAGGGATTTCGTTTCGGGAGTTTTTCCTCATGTGTTGTGAGGGTTTAAAGCCTCAGTGTGTAGAAAGTAACAGAGAGAGTAGAGAGTAACAGTGACATTAGCGGTCAAATTCTAGATTGCAGGGCTCACTCGCGCTCACTTGCTCACCCCTCCCGTCGGGTAAGTCACGGTGGCCTCATAGGACAAAAAGTCTTGCCTTTCACAGCAGAGATGGCATCATCCACGAGTTTTTCGAGTTTTTCAGGAGTAGCCTATGTAGCAAAGAGGTGAATATTTATTTAGGAATCTAAACCATGTTACGATATTGTAGCGACCCTGCAGTAAATGTTGTGTTATAATGTCAGTGTTCTGTGAGTTAATGGCATGTTTGGGATTGAATGAGTATGGGGGGTGGGGTGTGAGTGTGACGGGGGGCTGTGTGAGTGTGTGTGCTGGTGTGTGTATGAGCGAGCTGAAGGAGAGAGCAGCAGTGCACAGTTGGAGTTACAGCTAAGTTCTTGTTTGTTGGTTGTTTTGGCGTGGTTATGGCCAACAGTAACCTGTAGTGTTCAGTAATAAACGGTGGTTTGCCGAATAACTGTGTCATCCTTTCCACACGTCCTGGCAGACGCTACAATATGTTATAGCTTACCAGTGATGTATAGGTTATCTGTGAGATATAAAGTTATGTTCGGAGTGTTTTATTTCTAATTGTTTTGGTAACACAAGCAAACATTAGCACAGTATTGCTAAAATAATATGTTTATGTGATAGTCACGGCACGGTGCGGCAAATATAGGTTGGTACGATTATAAAATATGCATTTCCAGAGTGTTCTTCCACAGGAGTTCTTTCCTTCTGGAATATGCATATGTTTTTTCCCCTCCTCGCTTATCTGATCTTTTTCTTTTATTTGGTGGCATGGTTTCCCTCTTACGGGGCAAAACATATGTGTGGTCCTCCATTTAAAGTGCGACAGAATCATAAAAGTACAAAGCAGGTTCACGCAGAAGTGCCCCGGATTGATCTTCACCTTAACCATCTCCAGTGACGGCAAGTTCAAGGTAAACGCAAAAGGAGAAGCGCGTATATCCCTTTCGGCCACTGTATTCAAATATGGCGACACAAGAGAGCAGCCTCCAGCAGACCGCACCCTGCCTTTGTATATATAGAGAAATCATTCTAAGCCTATGAGAAAGCTTCCATTTGTATGTGAATTGCATTACACTTTAGTAAATATATATTTATGAAAGCAACAGTTGATATTTGCTAATAAACAACCACGTAAATTACACATTGTAACTTTAAGGACAGAGGGTTGTCATATGCTGTAATGTCCTCTGAGGCAAATTGTATTTTGTGACATCTGGCTTTATGAATAAAATTGAAATTAAAATGACATTTTACTCCAGAGTGGTACCTATTTTATTTTTTGCACATGCAAACACATTGCTGCCGTATGTTTTACTCTATTCTGCTGATTTAGAGGTGGTGGTAATGTGGCAGGAAGCATGGCAATGTACAGTCAAAGACATGGAAGAGAACAGTGCACTGTGGTGGATGGTGCCAGCTCCACTTACCTGGGGTGCCCAGTAGGGGTCCCCCAAGGCTCCATATTGGGTCCCATACTATTTTCTTTGTATATTAATGACTTCTGATTTGTGTTTAAGTGTGGATGTCCAGCTTTATGCTGACGACACTGTCAAAGGCTAAAAATCCGGAGTAGGCAGCACACGTGCTCTCAACTGCTGTTCCACGCATACAAACCTGGCTGACCAGATCATGTCTTATTTTGAATGCAAAAAAAACAGTCTGTTTATGTCAAAACAGCCTTCCATCACCATGCTTACACACTCTGGTGTTTTCCTAGGTAAAGAAGCATTGAATGTTGTCAATGGGGGGTCATTATAGACTCTAAACTTTATTTCAAGAGCCATGTTAAAATGATGTCTAAAAAAATAAAATTCCATCTGTATAATTTTAAACAGATAAGAGGTTCTCTGGTGGTTGCTGCTGCTCTGATTTATCTACACTCACTGATCCTGTCACATCTGAATTACTGTATTACCAGCTGGTCTATGTCAGGTACAACAACACTGAAATCAATTAAACTCCTGTACAAAAAAGCACTAAAAGTACTGGATAAAAAACCTGTTACTCATCATCATTGCCATATTCTAGATAAATATAAGTTACTTAGTTTTGATAATTTCCATAAATTCTCTTCACGGTGTCTGATTTACAAAGTTTTGCATGGCCTGGCGCCACCTCCGCTAAAGGAGTTTATAATGTTTAGATCTACCTCCAACCCCACTCGGCTCACTAGAGCCGTTGTAAATGGGGACTGTGAGATTCCATATAGAAAAATCTCATTAAGTCAGAATGTCCTGTCCATCAAGGGGACCTCTATATGGAATAGCCTACTCTTATCTATAAGGGGATGTTCCACTTTGGCCACCTTTAAGGGTCACCTAAAGGTGTGGCTTACAGCCAACCAACAATGCGGTCACTCTTAACAGTACACTAACACTATTGTACTACCAGTTCTCAGTGATTACTCTTTTCTCCTTTTTTATCACTCTTATATTTAGCATGCCTATAACTATTGTCTTTGTATTACTCTGTCTGTAGCATGCCTAACATGGCTGCAGCATGCCTAACTGTCTTTGTATTGCCTTCCCAGTGTATTGTAACATCAACCTGCCTAAGGACTCCAGATGGAAATTAGTCACTGGGCTATAATCTGGCATATTTCTGTGTATCCTGTACATGTTCCTTAATATGTGCTGTCCTGATTTCTAAATAAATAAATAAACAAACAAATAAAAATAAGAAGGCTTCTAGTGAGTAAACATGGCGGTAAACAATGCACTATTCAAAGTGTTCAAAAGAGGTTTTTTGCAAATGTCTTCTGAAAAAGGAAATGCATTTGCTGGACATCAAATCCATGCACACTATGTCTTTTGGTGTGAAAAACTGAATTAAATTTGTCTTGCATGAATCCCTTCAGTGCATGTAGCCCAGGCCTAACCATAATGTCAACTGAAATAATAAAGGTATTAAGAACAAATTTGACAAAGGGCCCCATACAAGGAATATATATAGATATAGATATATATAGATATATTTTTATTGTATCAGTGGTGTGTGCGTTACTGTACCCGGAACCAGCTGGTTGCTGTGCCTGGTTGGTAGTCCTGTCTTGCCCTACACAATAATCTAAAATAATCAAACATTCAAACTTCACATGTCTGCATGTGCTCAATATACAAGATAGAAAACACATCTGACAATTTGGAGTTGTTTGAATGTATTTTTATTTTTTTATTTAGGCTAAGTATCCTGGATTTATCTTTGTACTGGTCACACAGATATGAAAAAGCTCTCACTGGCAAACATATGCTTCTCATAATGGAGCTAGATAAAGGCACTACATATGGTTCAAACTGTGTTACCTCTAGTTTCAGCCCATAACCACAGAGCAGTTTTCACTCTGGTTGTGTCACTGGAGTGGCACAGTGCTCCTAAGGGGATTAAGATAGTTGGGAGTAAGATAAAGCTAGAAACTCTCTCCATTACCTTGTTAGTGGTCTTCATACTTTTAGCCCAAACAAACATGTTTAGATCCAGCCTATTGGATTATTACACTCTCTATCTGAGACCCCAAAGAGCCAGAAGGACAGATGAGTCAATTTAGGAGGTAATGACCTTATGCTTGTTATGATTTGTTCCATCAAAAAGAACACACACATACACAAACACACACACACACACAGACACACATACATATGTAGCAACACCATTACTGTGTTGTGCCCCTGGTGGTAAAAACCATTGGCCTTTAGCCATTAACAGGGTTTTTTATGGACCAGACCACCAACCAGAGATCTCTACTGACAAAATTGCATGCACACACACGCACACACACACACACACACACACACACACACACACACACACACACACACACAATTTATCTCATGTCTCTCTTTCTCCTTTTCTCTTGTTTTGTCTCCTTCTCCCTCTCCCAGCCTTGCCTCTTCCTCCTCCTCCTCATCATATCAATGTTCCCTCAAACCAAAGGACAGAATAGCTTTCCACTGACTTCCAAAACAGCATATAAGATCAATCAATCAATTTCATTTATAAAGCCCAATATCACAAATCACAATTTGCCTCACAGGGCTTTACAGCATACGACATCCCTCTGTCCTTAGGACCCTCACAGTGGATAAGGAAAAACTCCCCCAAAAAAACCCTATAACGGGGAAAAAAAACAGTAGAAACCTCAGGAAGAGCAACTGAGGAGGGATCCCTCTTCCAGGACGAACAGACGTGCAATATATGTCGTACAGAACAGATCAACATAATAAATTAACAGTAATCCGTATGACACAATGAGACAGAAAGAGAGAGAGACAGAGAGAGATGCAGGACAGACGGTAATGACAGTAGCTTACAACAACATTAATGAAAGTAATAATATTATAATTAATAATAATACGTTATTATCTGATAGTACACATGTGTGACAATAATCATATGTGTATAATAACAGTAGAAGTATGACTGATGATAACAGCAGCAGCAGCAGCAGGAGGCATCTGGCAGGACCATGGCAGCAGCACAACCACACACATCACACTATCCAGGCACCGTTGCGATTTAAGTTAACCTGAGAGACAGTAGAGCACAAAGGCTCCAGACAAGAAGCCGAGTTAGTGACATCCAGAATGCATCCAGAATAGTTAGCTAGATGCAGTAATAGAACACGAGAGAGAGAGAGAGAGAGAGAGAGAGAGAGAGAGAGAGAGAGAAGGAGAGAAAGTGCCTGGTGTATTATAGGGGGTCCTCTGGCAGAGTAGGCCTAAGTCAGCCTAACTAGGGGCTGGTACAAGGCAAGCCTGAGCCAGCCCTAACTATAAGCTTTATCAAAGAGGAAAGTCTGAAGTCTAGTATTAAATGTGGAGACGGTGTCTGCCTCCCGGACTGCAACAGGAAGATGATTCCACAGGAGAGGAGCCTGATAGCTAAAGGCTCTGGCTCCTGATCTACTTTTGGAGACTTTAGGGACCACGAGAAACCCTGCATTCTCTGAGCGCAGTGTTCTGGTGGGATAATATGGCACTATGAGCTATCTAAGATATGACAGAGCTTGACCATTTAGAGCTTTATAAGTTAACAGTAGGATTTTAGGGGCGTCGGTGGCTTAGTGGTAGAGCAGGCGCCCAATGTACAAGGCTGTTGCAGCAGCGGCCCAGGTTCGACTCCAGCCTGTGGCCCTTTGCTGCATGTCATTCCCTCTCTCTCTCCCCGCTTCACACTTGCTGTCCTAACAATTAAAGGCTTAAAAATGCCCAAAAAATATCTTAAGAAAAAAAAACAAAAAAAAAAAAACAGTAGGATTTTAAATTCAATTCTGGATTTTACAGGGAGCCAGTGCAGAGAAGCTAAAACAGGAGAAATATGATCTCGTTTCTTAGTTCCTGTTAGTATACATGCTGCTACATTCTGAATTAGCTGGAGAGTTTTTAAGGACTTACTAGAGCTACCGGATAATAGAGAGTTACAGTAATCTAGCCTTGAGGTAACAAAAGCGTGGACCAATTTTTCTGCATCTTTTCGGGTCAGGATAGGCCTAATTTTCGCAATATTACGCAGATGAAAAAACACAGTCTGTGAGGGTTGTTTTAAATGAGAATTAAAAGACAAATCTTGATCAAATGTTAGTCCGAGGTTTCTTACAGTAGTGCTAGAGGCCAGAGCAATGCCATCTAGAGAAGCTATGTCATCAGATAAAGAGTCTCTGAGTTGTTTGGGGCCAAGAACAATAACTTCAGTTTTGTCTGAATCAGGAAATTGGTGCTCATCCAGGTTTTTATGTCTTTAAGGCAATTATGAAGTTTAGTTAATTGATTACTTTCTTCTGGCTTCATCGATAAATACAACTGTGTATCATCTGCATAACAATGGAAATTTATAGAGTGATTTCTAATGATGTTACCTAAAGGAAGCATATATAGAGTAAATAGGATTGGTCTGAGCACAGAACCTTGCGGAACTCCAAAACAAACTTTAGTACGTAATGATGATTCGTTTTGAATGTGAACAAACTGTAAACGATCAGATAAATAAGATTTAAACCAGCTTAGTGCAGAACCTTTTAGGCCAATTAAGTGTTCCAGTCTCTGTAGCAGAATTTGATGGTCAATTGTGTCAAACGCTGCACTAAGATCTAATAAAACAAGTACAGAGACAAGTCCTTTGTCTGAAGCAATCACAAGGTCATTTGTAATTTTAACTAGTGCTGTCTCAGTGCTATGATGCACTCTAAATCCTGACTGAAATTCCTCAAATAAATTATTATCATGGAGAAAATCACACAGCTGGTCTGCGACTACTTTCTCAAGGATCTTTGACATAAAGGGAAGATTAGATATTGGTCTATAGTTGGCTAACACCTCTGGATCCAGGGTGGCCTTTTTTAGGAAAGGTTTAATTACAGCTACCTTAAAAGACTGTGGTACATAGCCTGTTAATAAGGATATATTGATCATATCTAATATATGAGTGTTAACTAAAGGTAAGACCTCCTTAAGTAGCCTAGTTGGGATGGGATCGAAGAGACACAATGATTTAGATGAAGAAATCACTGTGGTCAATTCTTGAAGAGAAATTGGGGAGAAGCAATCTAAATATATATTAGGTCTTACAGCTGTGTTTGAGGTTAGATAGGTACTATCTGAGGACAGGAGGTCATGAATTTTGCCTCTAATAGTTAGAATTTTGTCATTAAAAAAGCTCATAAAATCATTATTGCTAAGGGCTAAAGGAATACAAGGCTCAATAGAGCTTTGACTCTCAGTCAGCCTGGCTACAGTGCTGAAAAGAAACCTAGGGTTATTCTTATTTTCTTCTATTAATGCTGAGTAATACTTTGCTCTGGCATTGCGGAGGCCCCTCTTATAAGTTTTGAGACTGTCTGCCCAGATTAAACGAGATTCTTCCAGTTTGGTTAACCGCCAATTCCTTTCAAATTTTCGCGATATTTGTTTTAACTTACGGGTTTGAGAGTTATGCCAAGGAGCAAACTTTCTTTGCTTTGTTAACTTCTTTTTAAGAGGAGCTACAGAGTCGAGTGTTGTTTGCAGCGAGCCTACGGCGCTATCGACAAGATGATCAATTCGGGAGAGGTTAAAGTTGGCACGGGAAACCTCTGTTACTGAAGGACATGGTATTGAATTTAATGACAGAGTAATCATTCCCTTAAATTTTGCGACAGCACTATCTGATAAACATCTAGTATAGTAACTGTTGCTGAGTGGTGTGTAATTGAGTAAAAAGAAATCAAAGGTAATCAAATAATGATCCGATAGCGAGGGATTCTGTGGAAAGACTGTTAGGTTATCAATTTCAATTCCATACGTCAGAACTAGATCGAGGGTATGGTTAAAACAGTGAGTGGGTTCATGTCCACCATGACTGAAGCCAATGGAGTCTAATAATGAGATAAACGCGGTAGCCAGGGAATCATTATCAACGTTGACATGAATGTTAAAATCGCCTACAAAAATAACTTTATCTGATTTAAGAACTAAACTGGATAAAAACTCTGAGAATTCAGAAACAAATTCAGAATACAGGCCAGGAGCACGGTACACTATAATAAATACAGTAAAAGTGGCTGCGAGGTTTTCCAGGTCGGATGTAAAAGACTAAGAACGAGGCTTTCAAATGAATTATAATCTAGTTTAGGTTTAGGGCTGATTAACAGACTAGAGTTCAAAATGGCTGCAACTCCCCCTCCTCTGCCGCTGCCTCAAGGAATGTGGGTATTATTATGACTGGGAGGAGTGGATTCATTTAGACTAACATATTCATCTAGACACAGCCAGGTTTCGGTGAGACTGAGTAAATCAATATGATTATCTGAAATTAATTTGTTTACTAACACTGCTTTAAACGATAGAGACCTGATATTTAACAGTCCGCATTTAATTCTCCTGTTTTGTCTTTCTGTCACAGAAGAGGTTTTAATTTTTATGAGGTTGTTATGCACAACTCCTCTTTGTTAAATTTTTTTAGAATTTTAAATAATTTAGGTGGTCGAGGGACAGACACTGTTTGTATAAAACTATGAAAACTATGGCTGGGTAACTGAACTAGAAGCTCTGAGAGGCATATAGGACTGCGACTCTGAGTCCTGATCTCAACTCGGGGTTGTCAGGGATTTAAATTGCTAATAAAATTTGCCAAGTTCCTAGAAATGAGAGCAGCTCCATCCAAAGTGGGATGAATGCCGTCTCTCCTAATAAGACCAGGTTTTCCCCAGAAAGTTTGCCAATTATTAACGAAACCCACATCGCAAATTTTTGACCACAAAAAATGGAAAAAGATTTTAGTTGATTGATGAATGGTTTCTTTTGGCTGATCCCGTAGATGCACTGTGTCATCAGTCACGTGACGTTCAGCTTTGCACTGAGCAGGGTGAAATCCAGCAGCATGTAGTGGCCACGAAAGACCTGCATGGTTATCACAGACTGGCAAAATGTGGAACTGCAGGCTTAGATGGGGCTGCTCACTTCGGCTGGTGTTTACAGGTCCAAAAATGAACCAACCCTCAGCCTCTGGAGCGAGAAACCAGTATGGAGCATTTTGCGGGCTACGATGTAAACATATTGGCCTTTAAAATCCGAAAAACATAATAAAAAAATTGATATGTATATTTCAGGCTGAAGTAATTCTAAAAGAGTGACTCCTTTAAAGTGGAAAAGAAATATTGATATATTATATTTTTACAGCAGTTTTTGGGAGGTTTGTCCTCAGGATCTCAATGTGAGTTTTTCTTTAAATCTGACACTGTAAAAAAAAAATAAAAATGCACCAATATCAATGTTGCTGTCAATCACTGACCCAGCTCAGGGCCTAATAATGATAACAATTAAATTCTCCTTGAAATGTATTTTATGGAAAATATTTCATTTTCTTATTTTTTTTTCTATAAAAAACAGTGGAGCTATGTAAACAGGGTTAAAATCCTCAAAACATATACTCCGGGAGCCATGGGGTTGAACCTTGTGTTTGTCAGGTGCAATTTTTTTCTTTGCTGTTTCTTGTAGCTTGGGGGTATTTTAAAATTAAATTTATCTAACTAAATCAAACATGTATGTATTTTTACAGCAGTTTTTGAGAGGCTTACATTTTGTGGCTTTAGGACCACAAGTGTGATTTTGTTTTTAAATCTAACACTGCAAAAAAAAAAAAAAAAAAAATGCATCAAAATCAACGTTGTTGTCAATCATTGACCCATCTCCTGACCCATCTCCCATTCTCCTTGAAATGTATTTTATGGAAATTATTTCATTTATTTATTTATTTTTATTTTTTTTATAAAAAAAACAAACAGTGGAGCTATGTAAACAAACTGGCCATTAAAGGGTTAAACTCCTCAAAACAAAATTAATATTTGATATGTATATTTCAGGCTGTAGTAGTTGAAGATTAACTCGTTTAAAGTGGAAAAAAATATTAATATATTATATTTTTACAGCATTTTTTAGGAGGCTGACATTTTTTGTCTTAGGGTAAAATACATTAGTTTATTAAAGGAACTCTTACAATATCGAACAAAACAGTGCGTGTACTACATCAGAAAATGAGTATTTTTTTTTACTTTTGTATGACAGGCGTATATTTGTGCTCACACATTCAGTCAGTCATGGATATACCAAGTGTTTTGTTTTTTTTTTTTTATCCGTAAAAGAAGTGAAGCAGCAGCACTTGCTAACATCCTCTCATACTGAGCCAGGAAAACAAGGTGTGTAAATGTCTGTTAGTGAACAAGAACAAGAGCAACAGAGCATTAGTTATATAATTTAGGATTACAGCTAACTTACTGAATTGCAGTGTAAACCGTTAGCTTGTGCTAACTTGCCTAACCTCCTGTTAGCCAAAAGAGTTATAATTGAAGTAGTAGTAGTGATACCACCAGAGGTTTTATGACCAACCCAAACGCGTGTAAACCTCGGTCAGGCATTCACCAAGTGGAGAGAGCTGAGAGATTTGAAAGGTTTTAAAACTGATCCCGAGTTGGCCCTTTTCCTAGTCGACAGGTATGTAATTTTTGTTTTTATTTAGAGAATATACCGCAACTTGTTAGACATTGTTTCACTTCAATATATGACGACATGGAAGTTATAAGCAAGCTAAATGTAACGTTAGCTGATGTGAACCGCTTTTGTCTAGTAATGTTACAACAAACGCCACAAAATTATCTGTGACTGTGACCATGAACACAAATATACAGCAGGCAGTTGTCCTCAGTTTATAAGAAATTCAGAGCTACACCAGAATATTTATGATTTTCCTCTCGCTCTCCAAAACAAATACATGTGGTAATTGCCGGTTGCAGTCGAGATTTTATGAATGAAGCCGAAAGCCGGCTCTTTGCTGCAGTCGGAATTTTATGACGCCAAGTTGTGGGTGTCATACCGCTTCGACCAAAGGGGGCACTATAATCAACGAAAATGTAAAGTTCTGCACAGCTGCTTTAAGTATTCACTAACAGCTGAATATCAGTGCTGCAAGGAACATTAGAGTATTGACTAAATGTCCCGATAGATTAGATGACGTCACTCTGCATAATAATTAATCATGTGCTTCTGTTTGTTTGAGAAACAATGGAAGATTCGGCGTGAATGATGGACAGATGAAGATAAATTTGCCTCAGCATAGATTAATTTCATTAGATTAATTTCTGTTGTTTTTTAGTTGTAGTGGCTGTGTAAACATTTATAAACATCATATCTTTTAACTGACCAAATAGCAGCTGCTCTCTCGCTCTTTAGAGCTGTGTTTGCAAGGGGAGAGAGCAAGTTTATATAGCTTATTAGTGTTAGCACTGTGGACTTCCAAGTTCTGGTCTTGCATTCTATGAACAATGTCTTTGTCATTATATGTATTGTGTGATCAAAGTTGTGATCAACTGTGAATTTCAGATTTCCAGGTCGTGTCAGGGAGTGGCTCAGTTAATGGATGCAAAGCCAGCGGCTCAACAGTTGTGGTGAGTATCTCACTTGTCTTAGTGAGTTCATTACCTGTGAGAAATATTTGTGTTTCCAGACTATTGCCCCTGCTATTTTCTAAAATATAAAATTGAGCAAAAATGAAGGATCATTGATGAAGAAGCAGATTTAAACAGGTGGGTTTTGAAAGAGGGAGAGTTCCAGAGGGAAGAGGAGCAGCTGAATGACAATAAATCTGTTATGTTGTAATAATTTGGGATAGAAATACTAATTTTGTCATTGTATCAGCAGAGTTGTGCAGAGTGTAGTGGGTGTATAAGTTAGGCACTCTGTTTTGTAATTCACACAATAACACATACAGCCACAGAGCTGATGATGAATGATGATGAATATATTGTATATATGAATATATATACAACATCTTACTGATACAGTATATATTACTGTACTGTATATTACTACAGCCCTTGGCCTAGTTGAGCAAGCATGCAGAGAGTCACAAACTGATGTTTCACGGTTTGTTTATTTCTCATTGTTGGTCACCATCTCGTTGCGCCATGAAAAGCACCGTGAAAACTCATTCCACTCACCAAGGGTGTTAACCAAGATTTCAGACAGTTTTTCGGCATCTCAACTGTGGATTCATCTCCTTGCCGTGTCTGAATAGCATTAATATCGCTCCACTCTTCTGTATGTGTGTCTGCGCCGAGCACACCAGGCTAATGAAAGCTACATCAGCAGGTGAGTAGATCTAATATACACGGGCTCACCTAGTCAACTTAGCATGGGCTGTTAATTTACTCAGCAAGGGGATTGTCTGCCACTGTGAGGGAAATGCGGGTACCTATACAGGACGAGCTGTCTAATTCAAAATGCAAACATTTAACTCTCAACAACTACAAATAAGGAATATATATATAAACAGCAAATGTAAATCGAATAGAAATAGGAGGCAACTTCGGCCTTATAAACTGTATGAATTAGCGCTCATTTACTATTACTTTTAATAAAAAGCTGTTTTTCACTCATTTCCGTGCACATACTATGATTGCCCATGTTTATTCAAAATGTGGAAAGCTCTTAAAACTCATTTGAGTAGATGTCATGTTGATGTTGCTGGAGCAAGTGCAGAGCTTCTAACATATGCTTTTTGTGTCCAGGAAGTGTCCTGTCATCTAGTAGAGAGTACTTTTCTCATATCAACAACCACTTGAAAAGCTATGTAACTGTCACTTGTTTCAAAATTGTTCTTTTCAAACTAATATATATGCTACTTTCAAATCTCATAAGAATAGGAAACATGGTACTTGGACAGTAAAAGACCTTAAAGCTGGAGTAGTGAAAGGTAGTGACATAAATGAGGACCACTCATCTGAAGATCTTTCTACTGATCTTGTAGAAACAGGTTCTGGTTGAGATTTAATTGAATCAGACATAGAAAATGAGACCCTGCAAGACACCATTATTCAAAAATTAGCATCTGTTCTTCAAAAATTAACATCTGTTCTTCTGACACAGGGTTTTTTTGGGGGGAGTTTTTCCTTATCCACTGCAAGGGTCCTAAGGACAGAGGGATGTCATATGCTGTAAAGCCCTGTGAGGCAAATTGTGATTTGTGATATTGGGTTTTATAAATAAAATTGATTGATTGATTGATTGATTGATTGACTGATTGATTGAAATTGGAGATTTACTCACATGTACCAAGCTCAGCAATTGATGAATTCCTAGAAGAACTGCACTTTATTTTCAACAGTACAGCTGTTGATATTTTCAAAAAGCATGACCTTCATGTTGATCATTTAATAATTGCTATTTCTACTCATAATCCTTTGGTAAAAGCAATAGCATAGGATGGGCCACTAGCTTCAGCTTTCAAACGTAAACAATACTACAAGGAGCATTTTAAGGTTGTGGAACCTGTCGAATACATACTTGATGCAAGGTCCAACAAAACCTTTCAATATATTCCCCTACTCAGGTCTCTGCAACAACTGCTCACTCGAAATGATGTGGTTGATAAGGTTGTTAATAGTCATGCTGCCTGTCCTGTAAATCAGCAGCAGTATGTGTCTTTTCAGGATGGTGAACATTACAAGGACAATCCATTTCTTTAAGAATCTTCATATGCTTGTATATAGACAACTCTGAAGTGTGTAATCCATTGGGATCATCATGGAAGAAACACAAACTCTGTGCAGTTTACTGGATTTTAGGTAATTTACCTCCTGGTAGTAATTCAGCCTTGTCCTCAATTTACCTGGCATTGCTGTGCAAAAGTGATTATGTCAAAGCATGTGGCTATGCAAAGATATTTGAGCCCCTTTTGCATGATTTAGTGATCTTGGAGCAGCAAGGGTTGTTTATTCTACAGTTGGGATCATTTATAAAGGGCACAGTACAGTGTGTTATTGTTGAGAATCTTGGGGCTCATGGGCTGGCCGGGTTTGTAGAGTTTCTCAGGAAAATATTTCTGTTGATTTTGTACTGGTCAGCTTAGTGACGTCCAGTCACAAGAAGTGAAATCAGGAGCATTCCAGCTCAGAAGCAAAGAAGGTCATCAGCTTCATGTCAGAACAGCTCAGGAAGAACAGGTGAACTGCTTTGGTGTTAAAAGATTGTGTATTTTGACTGACAGTCTATCTCACTTTAATGTCATTAGTGGTTACCCGCCAGACATTGTGCATGATGTCTTTGAGGCAGGGCCAGCCCAAGCCTCCATGGGGCCCTAAGCAAAATTTGATTTTGGGGCCCTCTATTACTGCCAGTAATACTGATTATTGATCATTCACACAACTACTATAACTTATTTCATGTTCTGCTCTGTCATTATGGATACACTTGTAAAACTAGATGTGAGAACTTTTTGTTGTAGTTAGATTGTAATCCACAGTGATTAAGACCATGGAAGCAGACAGCAGATTTGCAAACTTGCAGAAAAATCGTTCAATTAATATTTGGCAAAGTCAGCAACTGCCCCTACTGGCCACACAGAGAATCAATACATACAACCTCAAAGAGCAGCCTGGCATGTTTTACCCATCTATGGTTTTTAATCTGAAATGGTAGCAAATTCAACTACAAGAGCAGCCGGGGGTTGATTTACACTTAATATTCAAAGTGATATAGTACTAAGTTGGATACCGAATGTCATCTAGGCCAACTAAAAGTAAAAAATAAACCAATCATTTACTGTAAACACAATCTGCTTTATTATTTTTTGTTTTAAATAAACTGCAACACAGAGGGGACAGTGGGCACAGTGGATGGAGCAAAGGATGGAGATGGACCTAAGATGAAAAACAACGACAAAAGCATGTTATGTTAGATGTCATATTACACTTGAAAATTATGCTGCTTATTTTCTAAATAAAATAGTACAAGTAGAGCTTGTAATAAGAAAACAATCTGCCAGTGGAACAACTGAAAATTGCTTGAGAAGTTTTGAAATAATATGCATTTGTTTAAAAACATGTCCCTTTTCATATGATTATGTCTGATATTAAAAATTAGTCATCTCAGAATGTTCTGCAGTACAATGAGCAATTACAAAGGCTGTTTTGTTGTTAACTTACCAGGTAGAGCTGAGGTTGCAGCAGACACAGAGGGGACAGTGGATGGAGAAGAGAATAGAGATGGACCTAAGATGAAAAACAACGACAGCAACAAAAGCTAGCCATGTTAGATGTCATATTACACTTGAAAATTGTGCTGCTTTTTTCTAAATAAATAAGCAGTAAAATATAGGGAAATTAAATTAATAGGTCGCAGACATGTAACTTCAGAAGCAAACTGATTTACATTTTTGGCTCAAAAAGCCTCCAAGCGACAAGAGTGTCAACCAACTGCCCCATAAGGTCCCATGTTAAATGAGAGCCAACATTTCTTGAGGAAAGCACAGTACCAGTTTTTTATAACTCACTATAATTGTCAAATTATTAACTTTATCCACACAATTTTTACATCTACATCTACATCTACATCCACAAAGTGTTGGAATGCTGACGGCTGTGTGTTCATTTCAACAATACGATCTACAGTTTTAGAAAAAAAGTGTCTTGTTCGAGTCATGCTTTTACAAGTTTTTCCTCATTCTCTCTCCAACCATGACTTAGCACTTTTGTTTTAAAGGTTTATTCCACCCAAGTACTGCTTTGTCCAAGTACTTGTGTTTTTAAAGGTTTATTATACCCAAATACTACTTTCTAACTACTTGCATGCATTTCAGCTTCTGATTCTGCAAGCTCCAAGGCTATGCCAGCTCCAAGGTTTCACATTTTAGTGTGAAGATTTCTGCATTGTTCAGTTGCCTTGAAATTCCATTCAGCTTTCAGGATCCACACAGCATTTTCTGAAGGAAATGCAATTTTCTATATATTTTTTTAATATAAGGAATGGGGCTGATACAGTGCTGGAATTACATATTTTACATTTTGTATCACTTCCTCTTTCCACTAGAGGGAGCTGGAGAGCGCACTCATTATACATCATGTTTTTATACATCAAATATACACCACAGCATTTAACTTTCAGATAAATCAAAAGATAAGTGTTTGAGACCTACTTCCTGTCACCACTAGGTGGCACTATGAGTATCAGGAAATAGGGTTATATAAATGTTTTCAGGGCAGGACTAATATGAATCATCAGAAGTTTGATGGAGATCAGAACATTTACGCCAAAAATATAGCAATTTCCAGTTTCATGGCAAGACATCAAAACTAAACCCTCTCCAGCATGCATACACACTAATGATATGTCATGTCTGTGTACATCAAATACACACCACAGCACTAACAAGTTCTTCCTTTCACCACTAGGTGGCGCTATGACTATCATGGAATATTGTCATATAAATGTGTTCAGGGTGGGACAAATATGAATAATGTCAAGTTTGGTGGACAACGGACCATTCACTCCAAATTTATAGCAATTTCCTGTTTCATGGCGAGACATCAAAAGTAAACCCTCTGCAGCACACGTAGACACTAATGATATGTCATGTTTGTGAACATTGAATATAGACCACAGCATTGAAACTTCAGGTTAATCCAAAGAAAAGTGTCTGATAAGAAGTACTTTCTTTCACCACTAGGTGGCGCTATGAGTATCAGGCAATATGGTAATGAAAATGTGTTCAGGGCGGGACTAATATGAATCATGTGAAGTTTGGTGGAAACAGGACCATTTATGCCAAAGCTACAGCAATTTCGTTTTTCTTGGCAAGACCTCAAGATTCAACGCTCGGCAGCGGGCGCGCCATTCAACATTGGGCAAATCCTGTGATAACTTTTGGTCACAACGTAGTCACGCTTACATACACCAAGTTTGGAGCCAGTCAGATTAAATCTGTAGGACAAGTTCTTTAATTAACAAGCCCTGGAAATGGGCAAAAATGCACAAAAGTGGCACAAGTAAATTCAAAATGGGGGACTTCCTGTTGGGTTTGGAGCATGGCTCCAAGAGACTTTTTTGTACATAATAGAGTGTTACAGGTGCCCACCAAGTTTCATACATGCAGGTCAAAGCAGCTTTGGGGGCTGCTTAATTGAAATATTCTAGGGGGCGCAAAAATCACATCAGACAACAGGACTTGTGACCTGTGATGTGTATGCCACGTTTGGTGAGTTTTCAAGCATCCCTTGTCCCTTAAAACCAACACTGTGTTTGATGGCGAACAAGGCGGCGCCACGGTGACAGCGTTTGATGAAAACTAAAAAGCTTCATTTTTAAGCATCATCAAGGTCTAAGGACTTAGACCAGCAGAGGTGGGTCTGATTAACCTGCTAGAAGCAGGACATCAAAGAATGTATAAAGTAGCTTTCTGTTGCCAGAAGGTGGCGCTATGGTGGTGATTCAAGATTCCTCTGTAGATGTGTTCAGGGCTGGACTGCCATCATATGTGTGAAGTTTTGGCAAGATATTCCCACGTGGAGTCAAGTTACAGCAACGTTTATCATCACGGCGAAACATCAAAGTTCGCCGCCAGGCCATGGCCACCCCCTTTGACAAAAACTCACAGTTTCCACAATAAAGCATCATCAACGTCTTATGACTTTTTTCACCAAGTTTGAAGTGGATCTGCTCAAGTCTGTAGGAGATGTACATTAAAGTCTAAAACATGACATTTCCCATTGCCAGTAGGGGGCGCTATGTTTATCTCTAATTATTGACATGTAGATGTGTTCAGGGCGGGACTGTCATCAATCCTGTGAAGTTTGGCCAAAATTGGACCATGTATGCTGGAGTTATAAACTACTTCCTGTTTAGTGGCGAGACCCCTAACTTTGACGCCATCCCACGGTCACACGCGTTGACGAAAACTCAAGCTTTTGATAACTTTTCATCTTCAAAGTCTTGGGATGGGACAGACCAAGGTTTGAAGTCAATCGGATGAAATCTCTAGGACTAGTTCGTTCATTTATGACCCCTGGAAATGGCCAAAAATGCACCAAAATTGCACAGTAAATTCAAAATGGCTGACTTCCTGTTGGGTTTAGAGCATGCCTCCAAGAGGCTTTTTTGTAAGTCTCTGGGAGTTACATAAGCCTGCCGAGTTTCATACATAAGGTGAGACCAAGGACTAGACTTAGACCAGCAAGTTTGAGGTGGGTCTGATTAACCTACTAGAAGAGGGACATCAAAGAATGTATAAAGTAACTTTCTGTTGCCAGTAGGTGGCGCTATGGCGGTGATTCAAAATTCCTCTGTAGATGTGTTCAGGGCTGGACAGAGGTGTTAGCCAACTATAGACCAATATCTAATCTTCCCTTTATGTCAAAGATCCTTGAGAAAGTAGTCGCAGACCAGCTGTGTGATTTTCTCCATGATAATAATTTATTTGAGGAATTTCAGTCAGGATTTAGAGTGCATCATAGCACTGAGACAGCACTAGTTAAAATTACAAATGACCTTCTGATTGCTTCAGACAAAGGACTCGTCTCTGTACTTGTTTTATTAGATCTTAGTGCGGCGTTTGACACAATTGACCATCAAATTCTACTGCAGAGACTGGATCACTTAATTGGCCTAAAAGGTTCTGCACTAAGATGGTTTAAATCTTATTTATCTGATTGTTTTCAGTTTGTTGACGTTCATAATGAATCATCCTTATGTACCAAAGTTTGTTTTGGAGTTCCGCAAGGTTCTGTGCTCGGACCAATCCTATTTACTCTATATATGCTTCCTTTAGGTAACATCATTAGAAATCACTCTATAAATTTCCATTGTTATGCGGATGATACTCAGTTGTATTTATCGATGAAGCCAGAAGAAAGTAATCAATTAACTAAACTCCATAACTGCCTTAAAGACATAAAAACATGGATGAGCACCAATTTCCTGATGTTAAATTCAGACAAAACTGAAGTTATTGTTCTTGGCCCCAAACAACTCAGAGACTCTTTATCTGATGACATAGTTTCTCTAGATGGCATTGCTCTGGCCTCTAGCACTACCGTAAGAAACCTCGGAGTAATATTTGATCAAGATTTGTCTTTTAATTCTCATTTAAAACAAACCTCACGGACTGCATTTTTTCATCTGCGTAATATTGCGAAAATTAGGCCTATCCTGACCCGAAAAGATGCAGAAAAATTGGTCCACGCTTTTGTTACCTCTAGGCTGGATTACTGTAACTCTCTATTATCAGGTAGCTCTAGTAAGTCCTTAAAAACTCTCCAGCTAATTCAGAATGCAGCAGCACATGTACTAACAGGAACTAAGAAACGAGATCATATTTCTCCTGTTTTAGCTTCTCTGCACTGGCTCCCTGTAAAATCCAGAATTGAATTTAAAATCCTACTGTTAACTTATAAAGCTCTAAATGGTCAAGCTCCATCATATCTTAGTGAGCTCATAGTGCCATATTATCCCACCAGAACACTGCGCTCTGAGAACGCAGGGTTACTCGTGGTCCCTAAAGTCTCCAAAAGTAGATCAGGAGCTAGAGCCTTCAGCTATCAGGCTCCTCTCCTGTGGAATCATCTTCCTGTTACGGTCCAGGAGGCAGACACCGTCTCCACATTTAAGACTAGACTTAAGACTTTCCTCTTTGATAAAGCTTATAGTTAGGGCTGGCTCAGGCTTGCCCTGTACCAGCCCCTAGTTAGGCTGACTTAGGCCTAGTCTGCCGGAGGACCCCCCTATAATACACCGGGCACCTTCTCTCCTTCTCTCTCTCTCTCTCGTATTCTATTACTGCATCTTGCTAACTCGGCCATTCTGGATGTCACTAACTTGGCTTCTTCTCTGGAGCCTTTGTGCTCCACTGTCTCTCAGATTAACTCATATCGCAGCGGTGCCTGGACGTGTATGGTTGTGCTGCTGCCGTGGTCCTGCCAGATGCCTCCTGCTGCTACTGCCGTCATTAGTCATACTTCTACTGTTATTATACACATATGACTATTGTCACACATGTATACTGCCAGATATTAATACATACTTTCAACATATTGTACCACAGTAGCCAGAACTATAATATTATTACTTTCAATAATGTTGTTGTAACCTACTGTCATTACCTGCATCTCTCTCTCTGTCTCTCTCTCTGTCTCTCTCTCTGTCTCATTGTGTCATGCGGATTACTGTTAATTTATTATGCTGATCTGTTCTGTACAACATCTATTGCACGTCTGTCCGTCCTGGAAGAGGGATCCCTCCTCAGTTGCTCTTCCTGAGGTTGCTACCGTTTTTTTTCCCCGTTAAAGGGTTTTTTTTGGGGAGTTTTTCCTTATCCGCTGCGAGGGTCATAAGGACAGAGGGATGTTGTATGCTGTAAAGCCCTGTGAGGCAAATTGTGATTTGTGATATTGGGCTTTATAAATAAAATTGATTGATTGATTGATTGATTGACTGTCATCATATGTGTGAAGTTTTGAGCAAGATATTCCCACGTGGAGTCATGTTACAGCAACATTTATCATCATGGCGAAACATCAAAGTTTGCCACCAGGCCATGGCCACGCCGTTCGACGAAAATTTGCAGTTTCCACAATAAAGCTCCATCAACGTCTTATGACTGAGTTTCATGAGTTTTCGGGTATGTTAAGCCTCCCAAAAAGGCAATTCATTTGGAGGAATAATAATAATAATAATAATAATAATAATAATAATAATAATAATAAATCCTTGCATTTCAATAGGGTCCTCGCACCGCTAGGTGCTCGGGCCCTAATAAAAAATCCTTGCATTTCAATAGGGTCCTCGCACCGCTAGGTGCTCGGGCCCTAATTAAAGCTGTAAGCAGCTGTGATCGGTCCCTCGCTCTCCTACGCCACCACGGGGGGCCAGCAGCACCCATCACTGAAGCGGTTATGTGAAAACTCAGAGTAGGTTAACCCGTGGTGTGACGTTTCATCTTCCTACTCCAAAAAAACCCCTATGCGGAGGGGTTTTTGAAAGTTACAAGGGGGCGCTATAGAGGCATTTTGTCCCCCCCATGGGCGACGCCCCTATCACATGTAAGAGCTCGCCATTTTTGACCTGTGTATCAATTTCATGAGGATATGAGGTCGCTGAAGCCATCAAAAAGCCGAATGTATTTGGTGGAGAGGGTAGCGTCATAGCGGCCACACCCCTTGACATAGAGAAAAGCTTTTAATAACTTTTGATTTGCATGGTCTTAGGGTGATCTGTACCAAATCTGAAGTTGATTGGACAAAATCTGTAGGAGGAGTTCGTTAAAATACAAAGTGTCGAACTCACAAAATCACCACCAAAATGAAAAGTTTAAATCAAAATGGCCGACTTCCTGTTTGGAGTAGACCATTGGTGCCAGAGACTTTTATGTGCATCTGGACAACATACACAGGTGTACCAATTTTCATCTTTCTACTCCAAAAAAACCCCAATAGGGAGGGGTTTTTGAAAATTTCAAGAGGGCACTATAGAGGCATTCTGCCCCCCCCCATGGACGGCGCCCTTATCAGATGTAAGAGCTCGCCATTCTTGACCTGTGTATCAATTTTCATGAGGATATGAGGTCGGTGAAGCCATCAAAAAGCCAAACGTATTTAGTGGCGAGGGATCGATAGTCGCAAGGCCGCCACATGGATACCATTAGACGTAGCGTCACAGCGTTTATAAGGTAGCTTCACCAACTTGACCGCATTAACTTCATTCCACTTCTAATGCATGCAGAACAAGTGTGTGGGATCAGTACATGTTAAAGTAAAAACTAGTTACTTCCTGTTATCACCGGGGGCGCTATGAGTAAGGTGGGATATTAATATATCTGGCCATTCAGGGCGGAGCCATCATCATGTCCAGCAAGTTAGAAGCTGCTGAGATCAAGAATGTGGGCGTGAGATCCGTTTGAAATTCGATGGCGAGAAAATGAAAAGTCACCAAAATTTGTCATGCCCTAGCGGCCATGCCCCTTGACATAGAAATAAGCTTTTAATAACTTTTGATCAGCATGTTCTCAAGATGATCTGTACCAAACTTAAAGTCGATCGGATGAAATCCCTAGGAGGAGTTCGTTCAAACATGTCAAAAATTCAAATCAAAATGGCCGACTTCCTGTCAGGTTTGCGGCATGGGTCCAAGAGGATTTTTTGTGCGTCTTGGCATGTTCTATGCGCCCACCCATTTTCATGTGTGTAGGGGAAAATCACAGGCGGGGCTTGAGGCACGAAATTTTCTAGGGGGCACTATGTCACCATTTGTCCCCGTCCACATAGAACACTGCCAAAATATCACATTTTTCACGAGACCGAACGCGTGCGCCAAATTTGGTGAGTTTTTGAATTTGGGAAAGGGGCGAAATTGGGGATTAAATGTTAGAAAGAATAATAATAATAGTTAAAACTGCAAGCAGCTGTGATCGGGCCCTCGCTCCCCCATGCAACCACGGGGGCCTGAGGCACATGGGGGCTGTGGCGCGAAGCGAGAAGGGAGAAAAAACCTGGCAGGAGCGAAAAAATGCAATGTTTTGTTCATCCACCAGGGGCACTGGGGGTGTAACTAAATGTGTGCAGGTGTGTCTAGGGGTGGACTGTCATCACACGTGAAGTTTCGAGCAAATCCGACAATGTCAATGTATAATAGGGCATTTCCTGTTTCCACAAGAGGGCGGCATGAGCAAGATTGCCAACGAGCATATAGAGGCATTGAGGGCTCTCAGAAATTTTGAAGCAGTTTGGATGAAGTACATGGGAGAGAGCTGCTTCACTATGCATGGTAAGGCATCAAATATGGTGGTGCCACGGAGGCCACGCCCCTTGACATAGAGAAAAGCTTTCAATAACTTTTGATCACCATGGTCTCTCGATGATGATTAAATCCTTAGGACTAGTTTGTTAAAATACAACATGTGGAAATCACGCCAAAATGACAAGTCAAATCAAAGGGATCGATAGTCGCAAGGCCGCCACATGGACACCATTAGATGTAGCTTCACAGCATTCATAAGTTAGCTTCACCAACTTGTTCTGCATGCATTAGAAGTGGAATGGAGTTGATGCGGTCAAGTTTGTGTCATCAGTGCATGTTAAAGTAAAAACTGGTCACTTCCTGTTACCACCGGAGGGTGCTATGAGTAAGGTTGGATATTAACATATCGGGGCATTCGGGGCGGAACCATCATCATGTTCAGCAAGTTTGAAGCTACTGAGATCAAGTATGTGGGGGGGAGAGCCGTTCGAATTTTGATTACGAGAAAACGAAAAATCTCCAAAGTTTGTCACGCCCTAGCGGCCATGCCCCTTGATAAAGAGAAAAGCTTTTAATAACTTTTGATCAGCATGTTCTCAGGATGATCTGTACCAACGTTGAAGTCGATCGGATGAAATCCCTAGGAGGAGTTTGTTCAAATTTAAGTTGTGGAAATCGCCGTAACGAAAAAATTCAAAACAAAATGGCCGACTTCCCGTTGGGATTTTACCATGATGTTAAGAGACTTTTTTGTGTGACTGGGTATGATACATGTGTGTACCAAATTTTGTTTGCTTACGACAAACTAACCCCAATGGGGAGGGGTTTTTGAAAATTTGTAGGGGGCGCTATTTCGGCATTTCGCGTCGACCATGTGCAACCGCCCAAAAATATATTTTAATTAAATGGTTCAAACATAGGCTACATAAGCCACCAACATAGGCTCGTAGCCCTAACCCTTAAAATCATATGAGCATTTTCAGCAGATAAATGTGAAAAAAGCCTTCGAGTGTCAAGCTCTGCACATACATCATTCTGCACAGTGAGGCTCAAACATTCATCTGTAGGAACAAGAAGAAAACACATTTTTGAGTGGAGGGGGATTAAGTTATTGTAAACCATGGTTTTTAAAACCTTACAACCTGCACCTGACCCCCTATGAGAGCCAACCCGTCCCGCAGCGCCGCTGTCCAAGGTGCTGAACAGGTACTGTAGGCCAGATGCTGCAGATAAATCCGTATTAACAAGAGGCAGAAGAAAATAAAATAAATCCAATTAAATGACATATTTGCTGCCACCGAGTAATTCTGTGACCAGTGTGTGTGTGTGTGTGTGTGTTTCTGTAAGTTATTTCTAACTTACTCAGAACGCTGCTCTGTCACTTTCTGACCCGCCCCACCTGACCTGCGGGATGCTTGTCAACACACGCATCACTATTGGCAGGTGTATAAGTAAACAAACAATCAACAACAATCACAAAGATTATTATTCAGTCTCATATTACATTTGTGGGAAGTTATTACAGTTTAGATTTTCACCTTCCCACATATGTAATAATTTCCTGTAAATGTAATAGTTATTACATTTGCGGAAAATTGTGTGTTACGTTTATAGTAGGCAGCTGCTATTATGTTTGTGGGAAATTTATTACATTTGCGGGATTATTACATTCAAAACTGCAGATTTGTATTACGTTTGTGGTTTATTACGTTTGTGGGCTGTTATTACGTTTGCGCGTGTAACGACTGCTCACCTTATACAGTGAAATTACTGCAGTGATGACTATTATGAGGTAAGAGTGTAAACACATGGCACACACATGAATACATGGGGCTCACTGACTCCGCAAGAGTCACAGCTTTCCAGTCAGCCCCAAATTATCTAACTGTAACACTGTTTAAGGACCCCAATATGCAGGATTAATAAAATGGAATAGGTGAAATTACATAAATACCGCATGCAAAATAACCGCATAGGTTTTGCACAAAACTGCAAGGGATTAGAGTGAAGTGGATGTGTCTGAAAAAGGTAACGCTTATCATACGAAAACATTTTCATTCAGGTATCTTGAAGTAAGAGAACAAGGGACCCCTTGCTTGTGCCCTGTTTTCCATGCTAAATTTGGAGCACTATTTACCCCCCTTACCGACAAGCTAACATGACCTGGTTAATTTTCATGGTTATTGTTTCATTTAACATAGCATCACTCTAGCACAAAATATAGGCCTGTTGAATATAGGCCTGTGAGTATTAAATTACTACAGATTTAATTTATTGTAATGACGATGGTTGTCCAAATATTAAGCTAAAACATTTCTAAGAATTGTAGCTCAATTATGCATGCACACACGCGCACACGTTAGCTAGCTCCGTCTTATTTTAATATCAGGCAAACCAATGGCAGTGACAATATCTTTGTAGACTTATCTTAGCCAAACTAATAACCAGTGCTTAATTTGTAAAATTAGAAGTAGGGGAACACTTTGGGCCTCTGAGAGAGCAGTGTTCCCCAAATCCCAAAAGTGGGGGAACACTTTTTTAAGTGGAACCCGAGCCGCCTCACTACGCGACCCCGAATGGAATGGTTGTGACATCTAGTGTTGTCACGGTACCAAAATTGGGACCCACTGTACGATACCAGTTAAAGTATCATGGTTCTGAGTTGTACCACGATACCACAGCAAAAATGAGGCAGATGTGCCTTTTGTCATTTATAAAAACATAAATCACTTTTCTGTAATACATCAATGATATTTCAATGGAATAAATTACTTATTGACTCATTCATACTTCAAAAACAGCATCAATAAGTGATTAACATAGGGGGGATCAAAATAAAAGAAATAAAAAAGTAAAAATCAACCAGCCACCCTCCTCCCCTGACAGTCCCTTCATAAGTAAAGAACAGTCCCTAAAGTGCGGTGAGGTTTGTGGGCCGTTACCTGCCCCAAAGAGAGAAATGTGAACGGCTCGTTTCTCCTCTGACACACCACATACCTGTGTGCCGCCACGGCTCGGTTGTCCAGGTACTACTGGGGAGTCATTACGCCAACGAAAAGAGGAAATTAATGGACCTGGAGTCGGACTTCTCTGTCGCCGGTAAGCCGTTATGTTGGGATTTGCGCGGAGCGCATGGACACTCACCCTTGGCTTCTTTGTCTCCAAATCTTCAGTCCATAAATTAGTCTCTACTCCACTGTGTAGGTATATTACCACCAGACACCTGTGCCTGCTGCAGCGGAGTTGTCCTTTCCTTACATCATGGATTAATTGGCGCGGTCGCGATTGGACAGCCTTATTGGCTACAAAGATGCAGATGAAAGGTTTGAATATTAATTCAAATTCTGGGCGTACTCAGTAGTGACTTATGATTTTAAAAGTAGCGAAGTAGATTACATGGTGTAAATTGTACTCAAGTAGGAGTAAAATTTCACACTTGAAAAAAATACTCATAAAAGTACAAGTACCCAAAAAATCTACTTAATTACAGTAACGTTAGTATTTGTCCGGTCCATAAGGTAGTCCAGGATCCAGGATGTGAGGTGATTAGCCACCCCTACGTGCTCCAGTTTGTCCCTCAGAAGTGCAGGCTGTATGGTGTTGAAAGCGCTGGAGAAATCAAAGAACATAATTCTCACAGAGCTTCTGGGCTTCTCCAGATGAGAAAGAGCGCTATGCAGGAGGAAGATGACGGCGTCATCGACCCCAGTGCCAGGCTGGTAGGCAAACTGCAGCGGGTCTATTGAAGGGCCTACTGCGGGGCGGAGACGAGACAGGACCAGGCTCTCCAGAGTCTTCATGAGGTGTGATGTTAATGCCACCGGTCTGAAGCTGCTGAAGTCCTTGGGGTGCGGAGTCTTGAGCACCGGTACCATGCAGGATGTCTTCCACAGCTGTGGTACTCTCCCCAGCCTCAGACTCAGGTTGAAGATGGTTTCAACTATCCCGCACAGTTGGTCTGCGCAGGACTTCAGGAGCCTGGAGCTGATGCCGTCTGGACCCGCAGCCTTCCTCATCTTTATCTTCCTCAGCTGATCTCTCACCTGACAGGTAGTGAAGGACAAGCTGGAACAGGGGGGCTGTGTGCTGGGGGGTGGAGGTGATGAGGTGGGTGGAGGGGTGGGGGGTGGTGAGATGTCCGGGGGAGTGGGGATGGGGGAGTTGTCGAAGCAGTGTGCCAGGAGTGTAGGTGAGGGGGAAGGTGAAAGTGAGGATGAGGGGGGTTGCAGCCATGACGTCTGGGAGAGGGGAGGGGCAGACTGATCAAATCTATTGAAGAACAGATTCTAGTGTTGGCTTCTCCAACACCAAACCCTGGATTACTCCAGATATAAAAGCTCTCCGCTTCTCCTTCAGGAGAGCTTTTATATCTGGAGTAATCCAGGGTTTGGTGTTGGAGAAGCAGTGTACAGTCCTGGTGGGTACGGTGCTTTCCACACACTGAGGACTGTCAATGTCCTCCCCATGGGAATCACTGAGTACCTCCCACACAATGGTTTCGAAGCAGTCCTTCAGGGCCTCCTCGGCCTCATCAGACCACCTCTTCACAGTGCGGGTGGTTGCTGGTTCTCTCTGCACCAGAGGTCTGTAGACAGGCAGAAGATGAACCAGGTTGTGATCAGCTCTTCCCAGGGGGGTCAGGGGGGATGAGTGGTATGCCTCCTTGGTGTTGGCATAAAATAAATCCAGTGTTTTCTGGTGTGGCAGGAAACATACTGGGTGAAGGTGGGCAGTGTGGTGGATGGACAGGCGTGGTTGAAGTCCCAAAAGATCAGAAGGAGGGCCTGAGGGTGCTGTGTTCGCAGCCTACTTGTAACAGAGTGGAGAATGTCAAAAGCAGACTTAGCCTTCGCAGACTGGGGGGACATACACTGCTACCATAATGACATGAGAAAACTCCCTGGGTAGATAATATGGTCTCATGCCAACAGCCAGCAGCTCAATGTCCCTGCAGCAATGCTGTTCCTTGATAGTGATGTGCCCAGAGTTACACCATCTATCATTCACAAACACAGCCAGCCCTCCTCCTTTCCTCTTACCGCTGTCCGCTCTCCTGTCGTGTCTGATGAGCTGGAATCCGTCCAGCATGGCGATCGTGTCCGGTACTTCCGTGTTCAGCCATGTCTCTGTAAACACCAGCACGCTGCTCTGTCGGTACTCCCTCTGATGGCAAGTCAGCACCGACAGCTCGTCCATCTTGTTGGGGAGCAATCTTACGTTCCACATAATGACGGACGGGAGGATGAGTTTGTACCATCTCCTCCGTTGTCGGCGCTGCACTTCAGCGCGACATCCCCGTCTCCTTCTCTGCAGCTTGCTGGCAATATCATTCCTCTCCTCGGGCCGCACCACGGTGTGTTGTAGCGCTAACAGCTGGTCCCGGATGTAAACAATGGAGCCACGGCTGGGCGCCAGATCCCCGCACATGATCATATCCATAGAAAAATAGGAGTTATGCTCATAACACCTTGCCTAACCCCTCCTCTGGTATGTCCCCCTTTCTTTGCTCTCTTGTTTATCAGCCTCCTTTATTCCCTGCACAGGAACGGGCCGTCCCCTCTGTCCAAGCTCACATGCGTTACTGTTTCAAGACATGGAAACAAGCCGGGACCGCTTTGTTCTGCTCTTCCACCAGAAGCCAAGAGCAAGCTAACCGCCCCCCGATCCCAGCTATGCCCCTGGTCAGAGGGTATGGCCCAGTTCTAGGGATCTCCCTCTCAGAGTGGAATCCAGGAAACCGTCACCTCGTTTTGTTGGTCCTTTTGAAATTCATTGTCCATCATTAACCCCTGTGCTATTTTGTCTCAAGTTCCCCACCCCACCCTTCATGGTTCTCAAATCAGGCCAGTCTCATCTTGCCCTCTGTGCCCTCACACACCTCCCCCTCCTCCACCCAGGATGGTGGATAACCAGCCCGGCTCCCACTTCAGCACGCTACCAGATCGTGGAGTCTGCGACTAGTCAGTCACATTCCAGTCACCTTGTTTATCCTGTGTTTTGATACGCTTACTAATACCTCTTTCCCTGTGCCATAATCTTGGTCCTCCCAGCACTCCTCCTCTCACTTTATTATCAATAAATCACCTACTAGATCCTGCTCCCAGTCTGTGTTTTGTCTGCTTTTGGGTTCACTAGCCTTGTCTTGTAACAAATTATGATTAATAACAATCAGAATTTTTACATACCTCTCTTGTGTGGCCCCCAATGAAGACTATTTCCCTATTACTATACATACTCCAATGTAAGTTATGTGCTGGACGAATAATTGTGCAGAGAAATATTTCATAATTCCCTCTTAAAATCATAAGACTATGTACTGTAAGTATACAAATTGCAACAATGCACTGTGGCAGAGCAGCATGTGAGTGCAGGGTTGGTCCCTTCCAGCCACGAAATCTCGCACTGCGGCATGTTCAGTGGTGATGTTTACTGGTCTCTGGTCAGGGAGATGGTGGACCCTTTGTCCATGAATCTGTTGCCCCAATGCATGCTGGGAGACTTCCCTACACACCTATCACAGACTGAAATGCACACTCACTGTGGCAAATTATCCACTGCAGACTATTGGCCTTTTTTTGAGTTTGGAAACAGCAATTTCCTCAAACCTGATGTGCTCAGCTATTTTTTTTACAATAAGAACAACTCAATCTTCCACTTTTCTAATGGAATTTTACCTTATCTCAACACATTAATGCACAACTATCCCCTTATTCTAACCATTAATGTATTCAGTGTCTTACTGATTTTCAAATATAATAGCTAGCAGCTTTTGCCTAATTTGACCAAAGTGCAAAGGGAGGCGTAAACCAATCCTAGGAAACATGATTATCTGTGGTCATTTTATCTTTTAAGTCATCAATACAAAGTATTTTGTTCCTCCTTTCCCCCCTTGGTTAGAACGAGACAGCATGTGATGCTGTTATGTTGATGTCTGCAGTCCTCCCTATGCCTCATCAGAAGACACACACACGCATACACAGAAATTTTATATTTTTCAGTGTCCCATAGTGCACACACATTTACACGCAATCCCAAACCAACTTTAGAACTTATCTCTCCCCATTCAGCCATGTTAATGGAAGCAGACCGCAGATCTAGCATTGTTTTAAATCCCGTTGTTAAGTTCTCACTGTTCACTAATGCTTCCCCCTAATTTACAAACATTCTTCACCACAAAAGCCCATGAGTCAGCAACCCTCAACAGCGCCTTCCCTCCCACACACACACACACACACACACACACACACACACAGAGGCCACTTTGGCCCATTAAGTGGCATTAGAGCCTCTTTATGGCAGGTTATTCTGACTTCATGGCACCGCAGTAGCATTCCACAGTCACCCTGTAAGACTCTAAGTCTCACCACACGTTTCACATCACAAACCACCGTTAATGCACTGGTCATAATATTAGAAAATATTATAATGTTGCAGACCATCACCGGGAGCTCTCTCCAATTCCTTAAATTTGTCAATCTGTCTGCTTTATTTGCTTTTTCTCTCTGTGACAGTGTAACTTTGTCATATCATGAGTATCTGAAGGCTAACATCAAACTGTATTTGAAATAGATTGTTTTTGTGCAAAGATATGAAAGTCTACAGCCCCACTTCCATTGTAGAGCTGCAATGTTCATCAGATTGAACGAGACAATTGTAAGAGATTTGCTGGTTAAAGAACCAAAAATATGAAGTTTGTCCTTTGGAATATACCAGAGGAAGAGCCAGCGTTCATTAAAGTTGCAGTTGGTAACTTTTTGTCATATTTACTGAAACTGTCATTTTATTCTGAAAGAAGAACATGGGACATCTGTGAAAAAATCCTGTTCCTCTGGCTCCTCCTAGTGTCTATAATAGCATTTGCTGGTATCCACAGAACACAACCATTCACAGCCAGGGGAAGTCTCTATGCAATGTCAATCACTGCTCGTGTGCAACTCCTCTTCCCTTCAAAGACTTTAACTTAGTCAAGCTCAATACCGTAAGCACTCCACTTTAGGAGAAGATTTGTGAATACAACAGCTGCAAAACAACCACCAACAATAAAGAAACTGTCCTTCACTCACTGCTGACAGTGGCATATATGGCGAAGACAATGTCACAAAGGGAGACCAAAGATGAAAAGCGAGTTAAAAGGAAAGTATTCAACCAAACCCAAGATAAAATAAGGCTTAACACCAGAGCAGCTTTTCCGAGCTGGTGAGAGCTACAGGCCCTGAAAAGACTCCAAACCGATAGTGAGTTAGCCACATTTCTGCTTGACAGGTAATTAACGTTACATCTGCTTGGTTGCTGTTTGATTAGATTTTCCAAAAATAAAAACCACATCGTCTAGACTGCTGTCTTAGGCATGAATATTTAAAATATTTCAAAAATGTCATCATTTATGTTTTCGTAAGCTACTTAGACATTACATTTAAGACATTGCATGTCAAGTATTGACTTTTAATCAACAAAATCTTTATGTTAATTCACATTAGTGCAAGAATAGCATTGTGATAATTTAAAATGGTAACATGTTATATGTGTTGTTTAATTTATACAAGTAGAAACAAATATAGAAAATATATTTTAATATTAGGGGTTTAACAGTTCAGTATGATACAGTGGTGTTACGGTACGGTACATTTTCAATCCAGCAAAAAAGTAGAAATGCCAGAGAAATGTCCTTTAAAAAAATATATGTTGTTTAAAAAAAAAAAAAACTAACACATAAACACATAAAATATGATATTTATGGACGTGGAACAATAATGGAGCTATACTTGAGTGATCCATCTTCTGAGGTGTATTCTTACCAGCACGTAAAACAAAAACAGCTCTTTATAAAAATAAAGATGTAGTATTGTACAGTAAACAAATACAAATTAAGGATCCACCAGTTTTGAAATTCTGGGCCGATACTGATGTTTAAGATAACAATTTGGCCAACAGCTGTTTACAGATGTTTTAATATTGTTGTTTATTTAGTTTTTGTTGTCATTTATTCCCCATTTTGTTTCCAGGGAAACAAAGAAATCAACATCATAAGAAAAATAAATAGATAAAAATAACTAAACCATTTTACAGTCATTCAGTCCTTCATTACACCACCTCTGAATGAACACAAATTCAATCACACACATTTATGAAACAACTTTTAATATAACCTTTCACATAAAAACATCTTTAAAAAACAGTTTCAAAAGCCTTTTTACTATACAATATATTATAATTCCATCTTTTTTATATTGCTGTATAAACATCAACACATTGCTCCTTCAAGCAGCTATTCAAGAGTCTCACTAAAAACTATATTTTACAAGATTACCTTAAACATATCACAACCTTATAACTGACCTTTGCCCAACACTAATTTTTACTGATCAGAGTTTGAATGCATCATAATGTAACTCAATACAACTTCGATCAGCTGTTGGTTGTGGCCACCAGCTGCTTAGAGTTAATGTTAACTAACTCTCCTCCTGCTAAATTTAACATGGATTCATTGATCACAATGTAGCATTGTCAGGGAAACAATGGGTCAGTTTACTGTGTTGATCTCTGTTCGTCCCAAATACATTTTACTGGTATGCCAGCTGCTACGAGCCACCTCATCACACAACAGTGAGAACACAGAGCCCACCTGTCGAAACAGTCACTGTATTCTTCTTGTAACTGCTCATTAATCTTACAAACCATCTTATAATGAGCTAGCTTAGCTTCGCTGCCTTCCCAGTGTGTCTCACTGCAGTATAATGTTCTGGGTTGGGGGTGGGAAGGGCAGACAGCATGTTGCCTGCTCCATCCTGTGGGCTGCCTTGTTGAGCGCAGTGGCACTGAGAACATAATATAAAACAGAGTTTAAGCTGTATTTTTTATTTTCCAAATATAATAGGATAGTTCAACGTATTGTTTAGTTTGTAATGCATACCAAACCGATAGCTTTGTACCGACCAGTTCAATGTAAGTATTTGTGTTGTTACACCCCTTTTTAATATACAATACATAATGAAGTTGCATACATACATTACAAAAAATTGGAGCTATAAAAATTGTTTAAAAAATCTATTAACTATCTATTATCTATTAAAGAACACATGGCTAAAAATCTGAGAAACTTCTTAGAGATTAATGATAATGGGGAGGTTTCAGACTCCACTCTCTGGGAAGCACTTATATGCACCAGGACTTATTATTTCTTTTGAATCATCAAGGAAAAAAGGCTAAATGAAAAGAATGAAAGAAATTGAACAGGAAATCATGCATATAGAAGAAGTATATCAGTCAATCAATCAATCAGTCAGTTTTATACAATACATCACTATTACAATCTGACTACAATAAGATCCTGAAATTAAAATCTGAATACAACTCAGTCATTGGAGATGAAATTAGTAGTTTATTGTTAAAAACAAAACAGAAACACTTCGAATTAAGCGATAAACCCCAAAAACTACTTTCAAGACAACTTAAAGGGGAGTTGGCAAAAACTGCTATCCATAAAATTCAGTCAAATGATGGACAGATATTTACGGATCAACAAGATATAAATAATCAGTTTAAAGAATTTTATTCCAATCTCTATACTTCAAATTCCAATGCAACAGGGGAAGATTATTCAGGTAAATCCCCTGGACCGGATGGGTTTGGTGCCGAATTTTACCAAGCGTTTCATGACATCTTAACACTTTTACTAGTCAGGATGCTTAATGACTCAATGGCTATGGAGCTACATTTGGTTCTTTATTATTCAATCAAACAGAGTAGGTTTTGCAATCAAAAAATAGACTTGAGAGCAAAATTATCAATATTGCAATCAAAAATGTTTATTGCAAGTAAAAAATGATGCAAATCCAAAAGTTTTGTTTGCAAATCCAAAAGTTTTGTTTGCAAATCCTGAAGTTTTGTTTGTAAATCCAAAGTTTTGTTTGCAAATCCTTAAGTTTTGTTTACAAGTCATTTTTTTTCGTTTGCAAGTCAAAAGGTTTTGCGAGTAAAAAGTTGAACCTGGTGGGCTGGACCTAAACTGAAAGCTGTAAGACTCGTCTCTATTGGCCAGTCTCAATCGGAATGACAGCTCACAAAGCATTTTTTTCTTCTTCTTCAAACAACAAACAATTTAAAAGGTGCACACCTATACTGTACAAGAGTGTGCAACACTATGCCATTTAGCCTGTTTCTTAAATTCTACTCATCAGCCTAGTACGCTTGCAAAGCAACATGGGAGTTCTGTAGTTCACGGGGAAGCTGTGGTGAAAATAAATTCTGACACAAAGTTTTTCGGCCTCCGGTTTCCAAAAAGAATTCGTCCACACGAGTGGTGTGATAAAAAAATATGATATCCACACGAAACCGCAAAACCCGCTACCAAGTGATGTAATACACATGCCAAAGCAGTAGGTGGCGATGCCCACTCAATTGTGACATTATTTTATGCATATGATATCAATTTTGTATCTTTACAGATACCATATAGATACCCCCCATTCAATTTAAAGCAGAACTGATTTGAGTAAAGGCACGAGAGCAAATCTAAGTATATAAATGGTTGGTATGTGCTGCGTTCTTCAGTTCTTCTTCCTCAGAGTAAAGCTACTGAAGAGGGGTAAGGTGGGTAAATGTCACCTAAGCGCCTTCAGATTTTATCAGTAGTGTACCCTTAATAGATAATTTGTTTATATAGTTTGTATTGTGCTTCGTGATATTGTTTGAGGGAACTGTAAGGTAAGGTAACTGAAACAGGTGTGTTTAAGACCCAATTGCAGCACAGCAGACACACAGGTACAGTTGGTAATGACTTTAATGTAGTTTGCAGCAGGCACAGGGAAATGCAGAGGAAATGTCCAGCAGGTGAAAATCCACACAGCATACACACTGAAACCAGTGTGGCAAAACAACAAGTCTCTGTTCAACAGGGAATCACAGGTAGGATCAAAGAAACTTGCACTGTTGCGACAAGGCAGTAAATCTCCACACAGCCACAGGAACGGGCAGACTGAAACCCGGAGGGCAAAAGCAGAACTTGTGGTTAGGGACAAAAGGCTGAGGAAATTACTGGGATTCAGGCAAGGTTGGCTGGTTGAAGACAGGCAAGGTTGGCAACAGGAAATCAGTCTGGGAAGTAGTGCTAGAGAGTCTTGTATGCAAAGAAGCAAAGAACAATCTGGCAGTGAGCGTGTGGAGAGCAGGAGTCTTTATACTGAGCCAGTCTGATTTAAAGCAGGTGAGTGGAGTTGCCTTGATGAGTGGATGTGGGATTTTAGTAGTTAGTAAACTTTTAGAAAAGAGCTATTTACCGTTGCTCTGACGTCAAACAATGGAGACAGGTAATAAAATACTGCGGTTATCCCATCTACACGCAACCGCTAGCACCGGAGTCTTCCAAAAACTTGTGTGGTTGCATGCGGCCAAGCAGCCAAATCGCATAGAATGATACACGGTTTCAGAAATACAGGGGTCCATGTGGACTAGGTCTAATAATAGCAAGAATGTTTTATTTGAACTGGTGCATGTAGATTGCTTTTGTTTAGGCAGGGCAGAACTATTCGATGGTGTAACAGTCACTACTGTCGATGCCCCGGGGTGCAGCAGTAATGCCGACTGTCGAGTTCTCCCAGTGGGAGAGAGGGAATCGTGGGTGTAGCCCACTCTGTATGTAGCCACGTCAAACCCACCAATAGAAACTCGTCTCTCATCCATCAGCGTAGGCCCCGCCCATTAAGTGCAGTTGAACTTGCAAGCAAAACTTTAACTCGCAAGCAAAGAGGACTGATCTGCAAGCAAAACTTTTTAACTTGCAAGCAAAGAGGACTGATTTATAAGCAAAATGATCACACATTTTTACTTACAAACTTGATTTTTGATTGCAGTACAAGAAATATGATCTCAAAACAGTTTTATATGATTGCAACAAAAAGACACAAAAATACCTCCATAAATGGCAAGAAAAACACTCCCACACTCTTTATATGAGGCAAATGCATGTGTCTTATTGAAAAAGGGAAAGGATCCCACCCCTGCAGGCCCACCACCCGCAGAGGGATCCAGAAGGGTTCGGTGCAATGTGGATTGGGCAGCAGACCAAGGCGGGGGCCTTGCCGATCCTCGGTTACAGAAGTTGGCTCTTGGGACATGGAATGTCACCTCTCTGGCGGGGAAGGAGCCGGAGCTTGTGGAAGAGGTTGAGCGCTACTGGCAAGATATAGTCGGCCTCACCTCGACACCTCGAGCCTTCAGGTCGGGGAATGGGTCCTGACTGTTGTCTGTGCTTATGCACCGAACCGTTCAGAGTACCCACCCTTTTTGGAGTCCCTGGGACGGGTGCTGGACAGTGCCCCGACCGGGGACTCCATTGTTCTGCTGGGGGACTTCAATGCTTACGTGGGCAATGACAGTGGGACCTGGAGGGGCATGATTGGGAGGAACGGCCTGCCCGATCTGAACCCGAGTGGTGTTCAGTTATTGGATTTCTGTGCGGGTCGCAGTTTGACCATAACTAACACCATGTTCAAACATAAGGATGTCCATTGGTGCACGTGCCACCAGGACAGCCTAGGTCGCAGGTCAATGATCGACTTTGTAGTCGTATCATTTGACCTGCGGCCATATGTTCTGGACACTCGGGTGAAGAGAGGAGCACAGCTGTCAACTGATCACCACCTGGTGGTGAGTTGGATCAGATGGTGGGGGAAGACGCCGCGCAGACCTGGCAGGCCCAAACGAACAGTGAGGGTCTGCTGGGAACGCCTGGCGGAAGAACCTGTCCAGATGATCTTTAACTCCCACCTTCGGGAGAGCTTCGTCCGTGTCCCGAGGGCAGAGGGGGACATTGAGTCTGAATGGGCCTTGTTCCGCTCTGCCATTGTCGAGGCGGCGGATGCGAGCTGTGGCCGCAAGGCCGCTGGGGCCAGTCGCTGCGGTAATCCACGAACCCGCTGGTGGACACCAGAGGTGAGGGGAGCCGTCAGGCTGAAGAAGGAGGCCTACAGGGCATGGTTGGTCTGTGGGTCTCCGGAAGCAGCTGACGGGTACTGGCGGGCCAAGCGGAGCGCAGCGGCGGCAGTCGTGGAGGCAAAAACTCGGGCGTGGGAGGAGTTCGGTGAGGCCATGGAGGAAGACTATCGATTGGCTCCAGAGAGGTTCTGGCAAACCGTCCGGCGCCTCGGGGGGGAAGGCGGCAACTTGCTCACACTGTTTACAGTGGGGGCGGGGAGCTGCTGATGTCAACTGGGGACATTGTCGGAAGGAATACTTTGAGGAGCTCCTCAATCCCACCAACACGTATTCCAGTGAGGAAACAGAGACGGGGGTCTCGGGGGTGGGTCGTCCAATTTCTGGGGCAGAAGTTGCTGAGGTAGTGAAACAACTCCGAGGCGGCGGAGCCCTGGGGGTGGATGAGATTCGTCCTGGATATCTCAAGGCTCTGGATGTTGTAGGGCTGTCCTGGCTGACACGCCTCTGCAACATTGCGTGGACATCGGAGGCAGTGCCTCTGGAGTGGCAGACCGGGGTGGTGGTCCCCATTTTCAAGAAGGGGGACCAGAGGGTGTGTTCCAACTACAGGGGGATCACACTCCTCAGCCTACCTGGTAAGGTCTACTCCAGGGTGCTGGAGAAGAGGGTCTGGTCGATAGTTGAACCTCAGATTGAGGAGGAGCAATGTGGTTTTCGTCCCGGACGCGAAACCGTGGACCAGCTCTTTACCCTCGCCAGGGTGCTGGAGGGGGCATGGGAGTTTGCCCAACCACTCCACATGTGTTTTGTGGATTTGGAGAAGGCTTACAACCATGTCCCCAGGGGCATCCTGTGGGGGGTGCTCCGGGAGTATGGGGTTGGTGGCCCCTTGCTAAGGGCCATCCAGTCCCTGTACCGAAGGAGCATGAGTCTGGTTCGCGTGGCTGGCAGTAAGTCGGACCTGTTCCCGGTGAGGGTTGGATTCCGCCAGGGCTGCCCTTTGTCACCGGTTCTGTTCATAACTTTTATGGACAGAATTTCTGGGTGCAGCCAAGTGGTAGAGGGTGTCAGGTTCCGTGACAGGAGGATCTCGTCCCTGCTTTTTGCGGATGACGTGGTCCTCCTAGCTCCATCGAACAGTGACCTCCAGCTCTCGCTGGGGCAGTTCGCAGTCGAGTGTGAAGCGGCTGGGATGAGAATCAGCACCTCCAAGTCTGAGGCCATGGTCCTCAGCCGGAAAAGGGTGGATTGCCCACTCCAGGTCAGGGGGGAGGTCCTTCCTCAGGTGGAGGAGTTTAACTATCTTGGGATCTTGTTCACAAATGAGGGTAGGATGGAGCGGGAGATAGACAGGAGGATTGGGGCGGCGTCAGCAGTGATGTAGGTGCTTAACCGGTCCGTTGTGGTGAAGAGGGAACTTAGCCAGAAAGCGAAGCTCTGAATTTACCAGTCGATCTACGTTCCAACCCTCACCTATGGTCATGAGCTCTGGGTAGTGACCGAAAGAATGAGATCGCGAGTACATGGGGCCGAAATTAGTTTCCTCCGCAGGGTGGCTGGGCTCAGCCTTAGGGATAGGGTGAGGAGCTCAGACATCCGGGAGGGACTTGGAGTAGCGCTGCTGCTCCTTCACATCGAGAGGAGCCAGTTGAGGTGGTTCGGGCATCTGGTAAGGATGCCTTCTGGACGCCTCCCTTGGGAGGTGTTTCGGGCATGTCCAACCAGGAGGAGACCTCGGGACCACCCCAGAACACGCTGGAGGGACTACATCACCCGGCTGGCCTGGGAACGCCTCGGGGTTCCCACGGAAGAGCTGACGGAAGTGGCTGGGGAGAGGACTGTCTGGGCTTCTTTGCTGAGGCTGCTGCCCCCGCGACCCGGACCCGGAAAAGCGGAGGACGACGAGTATGAGTACGAGGAAAGGATCCCATGGATCCCGCCAATTAGAGGCCCATCTCCCTGCTCAATCGCGAAAATTTTAACAGAAGTGCTGGCTGTTAGTGTGTAATAAATGGACAGGAGACATGGAGTGTGTGTCTATCGTGAGCTGTATTGAGGACTGGCGCTAGAGACATAAACAAACCACACTTCCTGTTTCCTGTTGGGCTGTACCATTTACATGTAAACACTAGGGGGGAGCTAAACCTATACAACAGTCCCATAACATTTCCCCTTTTTTTAGCTAGCAACTTAGCATAGCCCATAGTGCAAATAATTGTTTAACTGTATTGTAACTTAAATTCGAGTAAAATAGATTCCAGGCTGTTTCCACAATACCTCCTTTTTTTTCTTTTTTTTTCTTTTCTTTTGTAAACATCACACAATAACAAAACAAAGATGGGCCCAAAAGTTAAGTCCAGTCTATAGGTTCAGTCTGTTTGGCACCATCACCAGCCTACCGCTGGCCGTCCTGTGCCCTGGTGTGGGTGGCGGGTCACCCATGGGCTGGTGAAGGGCACTCTGCCTTGGCGGCCTGACTTCCTGGGCACTTGTGCCATAGTCCACAACCTTATCCACCGCATTTTGGGGTGGACTACTGGGTTGCTCAATAGGCGGGCTGCTGTGCTGCTCAGGGTGGCACCCTGTCGCTCCCACCTCTGCTGGTCGCAGGTCCACCCAGTTCCACCGGTAGTATGTCCCTTCAACATCCACCAGGTACGATCTGGGACCCACCTGCTGCATGCAAGCTCCTCTTCTCCACCTGCCCATTCTGTCCCCGGGCAAGGGCTTCATTCTAATGTCCTGGCCAATGCACAGCTTGGGCAGGTCTCTTGGTGACTTGTCATACCAGAGCTTAGCTGTTTTGTGCTTAACCCGCAGTTTGTCTGGGACCCCAGTGACCACGTTCAGCTCCAGGAGCATGTCAGCCACTGGGAGTGGGGTCCTCAATCTACGAGACATCAGTCTCTGTGCTGGGCTGCTGAACATGCCCTCCGTGGGTGTGTTCCTCCACTGTAGAATAGCCAGCCACAGGTCATTGCCTGCACAGGCCGCCTTCTTACACAGGTTCTTTACTATTTTCACAGCTGACTCTGCTTTTCCATTAGATTTCAGATGTCTGGGTGAGGACTTCACATGGTCAAAGTCCCATTCCTTTGCAAATTTTATGAATGTTTCACAGTCGAACTGGGGGCCACAGTCTGTTATCACCCAGTCAGGCTGCCCATGCCTTGCAAACTGGGCCTTGCATCGCAGCACGCTGGTCTCTGCTGAAAGATCTGGGAGCAATTCTATTTCCCAGAAATCTGAATAATGATCTACAATAAGCAGAAAGTCTTTGTCAGCCTGTCTGAACAAGTCCATACTTACAATCTGCCATGGCCGCGTTGGGAGTGCATGTGACATCATTGTTTCACGCTGCTGCTCATGAGTATTCACTGCACGCTGAGCACTGGCTGACGTAGTCCTTGACTTCCCCGTGCATGTTCAGCCAATACAGTGTGTCTCTAGCCTGCCTATAGCAGGCATCTCCTCCTACATGGCTGGCATGAATGCGTTTCAACATTTCTGCACCCAGCGATTTTGGGACTATGACTCACTGGCTTTTGAAGAGCACTCCATCTTGTGCATTGATCTCGTCCCTGATTGACCAGTATTCTCTGATGGCCAGAGGGGTGTCCTCCTGGCGATCTGGCCATCCCTGAAGCACTGCCACCTTCAGCAACTGAAGAGCTTCATCTCCCTCAGTGTGTTGTCTGATCTGACTTAGACGCTGGCTGGTGACATTCAGGTAGTCAGCCTGGTTTATCTGTTCCGTGTCCTCCTGCGCCCTCTGCAGCCTACAGATGCTGTGCTTTGGGTATTTAGTGTCAGTCCTCTGTGGTAGAACCGTGGCTCTGCTCAATGTGTCACTGATGTGCATGTCAGGGCCTGCCTTGTATACTACCTTGAGGTTGTAATTCTGGAGCGTGAGCAGCATGCTCTGGAGACGCTTGGGGGCGGTGAGGAGGGGCTTGCTGAAGATAGAGGTGAGTGGCTTATATCTGTTTCTGCTGTGATCTCCCCCCGCCCATACTGATAATAGTGGAACCCCTGGCATGCAAACACAATACTCAGGCTCTCTTTTTCGATTTGCGCATAATTCTGTTCTGTCTGAGTTAGTGCCCGTGATGCGTACCCTTTTGGCTGACCCTCCTGTAATAGACAGCAGCCCAGTCCTTTCTGACTCGCATCACTCTGGATGGTGACTGGCTTGGTCATGTCATAGTATTTCAGGATTGGGGCCGCTGTGACCAGACGCTTGATCTCCTCAACTGCAGCGTCATGCTTTGGTAGCCAGTGCCATGGGACATCCTAGTCCAGCAGCCTACGTAGTGGCTCACATATCTCTGAGAGGCGTGGGGTGAACCTCGCAAGGTAGGTCACGAACCCTATTAGTCTTTGCACTGCTTTGGCGTCTGTGGGGTGGGGCATGTCCTGGACAGCCCTGACTTTCTCGGGGTCCGCCCTGAGCCCCTCTGCTGACAAGATGTGTCCATGAAACTTGACCTCCCTGACCCTAAACTGCAGTTTCTTTAGACTTAGTCTAAGCTTCACCTCTCTGCACCTCTCCATGAGCGCTGTCAGTTTTCTATCATCGTGGCTTCTTCATCTGTGTGACACACCCAACCACCAGTATATCGTCTGCAATGGGTTCTACTCCCATGAGCCCTGCCAGTAGCTCATGTTGTTTCCGCTGGTATATCTCTGGGGCCACTGACACCCCAAAAGGCAGTTTCAACCAACGCTTCCTGCCCCAGGGCGTCCAAAATGTGGTTGTGTAACTGCTTTCCTCATCTAGCTTACACTGTAAGAAGGCATCACGCGCATCTACGAGGGTGAAAACACGGGCCCTGAGCAGTTTGTATAATACATCCTCAAGTGTTGGCATTATGTAGTGAGACCTCTTCAAAGCTAGATTTAGTGACTTGGGGTCTATGCAAATCCTCAGCTTCTCTGGCTGCCTGACGTTAACCATGTTGCTAATCCACTTGGTTGGCTCGGACACTGAGGCTAAGTGTCCATCTCTCTCATGTTTGTCTAATTGAGCCACAGGAACATTATGTGGAGAAGCCTGCACTGGAGCTACATCTCTGTCTAACTCAAAATGAACCTTCCCTGGGAGTGATTCAACTGGTGCATTGAAAATGTCATCATAGGTAAGGATAAGGTGCTACCTAGTTAGAGGCTCTGAGCTGCTGTGTCCTACTATAAGTAACTCCTTAGGTATGGTGAAGTGCATCTAAGGAGCTACTATAAGTAGCTCCTTAGGTATGGTGAAGTGCATCAACCCTAAACGCTCACTGGTTTCACCTGACAACAGGGGTCTCTGGCTGCTCCACACACTCTGTTTTGAATATGCCAATGGATCGCATTGACTGGCCTGAATACAGCACCAATCTGGTTTGGCTTGGTGATAACTTTGCCTGGGGTGCCAGTCTCCTCATATCTTTTATGCTCATTACATCACAGGTCGCCCCTGAATCTAACTGGCACCTCTGAGACCCCCCGTTCATTTTGATATTAGCAAAACATTTCTTCCCACATCCCTGCACTGCCCTGATGCTCTCTGCTGTGTATATGTGTGCCTCAGGGTTGGACGGGTTCATATCCTCCGGGTATTCGGCGTCTGCTGCTTTTAGCAGTCTATTGGCTTGGCCTCTCTTCATGCACATTTTTGCAAAGTGGTTTGCTGTTCCACAATAGCGGCAGTTCTTGCCATATGCAGGGCAAAGTTCACATCCGCGCCTGTGCATGTTGCCACAAAATCTGCATATTGCGCCTTCGCTCGTGCCAGGCGCCTGATTCTGAGACCTGTCATAGCGGGTCTGCCTGGGTGCAGCCCGCGGCCGATGGCTGTCTGTTGCATGCACTGTCTCTGGAGGCCTGTCATGTGTCATTGCTTTCAAACTCATATCCATCATTTCTGCAGCCCAGCATATTTCTATGGCTGATGCGATTGTGAGCTTTTTTTCTCTGAGCAGGCGGCGGTGCACAGCCTCATCACACACACCTAGCACCAGTCTGTCTCTTTTCAAATCCTCTTTAAGGTCTCCGTACTCACAGGACACAGCCTTCTCTCTCAGCCGCGTTACGAACGCATCGATGGGTTCCCCTTCGTCTGATATATCTCTCAAATATCACGTTCCTGGCCGGCTTAAAATGCTCCTCCAAAGCGTCAAGGATAGCTGTGGGATCTTTCGTCTGTTCCTCTGAAAGTTCCAAGTTGTGTTTATATATGTGGCGACATTCACTGCCCATCACCCATCGCAGGGTCGCTGCCTGTACATCTTTTCCTTTTTCTTTTTGACCTGTCGCCAGCATGTAATCTTCAAACTCCGACCTGAATTCGTCCCAGTTGTTCGCGAGGTCCCGGGCAATTTCATCTCTCCTGGTGGTGGTATTGCGGACGCCATCGTGATGCTGATGTCTTCTTATGTGTTACTTAGCTACTTGACTTGGTCACTTCTGACACCATGTTAGTATGTAATAAATGGACAGGAGACGTGGAGTGTGTGTCTATTGTGAGCTGTATTGAGGACTGGCGCTACAGACATAAACAAACCACACTTCCTGTTTCCTGTTGGGCTGTACCATTTACATGTAAACACTAGGGGGGGAGCTAAACCTATACAACAGTCCCATAACACTGGCCAGAAGAACTGTTTAGGCTCAGATCAGAACATCTAGCCCCATCACAGTCTTACAGCCAGTGTGATTCCAGCTTCTCTGATTCACACTCTTCCCTTAATGAGTTAGCACCGCCTCCACTCAGTAAGTGGAAATCTTTCCCACCAGACCCTAAGTCTTTGGGAATCAAGTCAGCTCCCCAACCTCCACCAACAGACAGAGGTAGCAGTGACCTGACCTCCCATGTCTCAAACACAGACACTGAGGAGACATGTAGTATATCTTCTACAAGATTTTCTGTCCCAAGTCCATCTCAGACCCATGCGCAGGGGGAAAAGGGGGTTGAAAACCATTCAACCTCTGCCTTATCACCTCAGAGACCTGCAGCATGTGATTCACACCTCCTTAGGAATGCTAATTTAGTCTTGCCTTCACCAGAGAGGACATCTGACTGCTCTCGCTTTGAAGTGCTTGAGTTTTTAGCTACAGACATTGAACTGTTTGATCCAGACAACTGTGATCAACATGTGGATGATTATTTGAGAGAGCTTGACAACTGTCTAATTGACCTGCCCCAGGCAACTGAAAGGGAGAAGATTAAACTTTTGTGGAAGACCAGCTCCAAAGCTGTCCACAAGTTTATTCAGTGCCAGCATCCCAGTGTTAGAAATAACTACACATATCTCCGTCAAGCTTTGAAAGAAGAATTTTCTGTCACTGCTGACGAGATTGATTCTATGGTTGCAGCCCTCCAAATTAAACATGCACGTCTTGAGAATCCTAGAGATTATTACAAACGTTTAAGACACACATACTTTCAGGGCAAGAATGTACCAGGCTTAGATGAGAACCCAAGCTTCAAGTCCTTGTTCTTGCGTAACCTGCATCCTTGTGTACGCACTCACGTTGTACTCATGACATGTAATAGTATCCCATCCATGCATGAGCTCAGGAAGTTGACACAGGTAGCTTGGGAAATTGCTGTCCCTTCCAAAGCCATAGGGATACCAACTGAACCTGCCAGCTCAAATCCTGCAGTGTCACACAGATCTTCTGCCCCAAAACACCACCCTCTCAACAGCTCGAAGGGGGGTGTGAAAAGACCGCAGGGAGACAAGAAGTGTAACCGCTATGTCCCCCAACTGCGTTGAGATGGCCATTCACAGAACAGAAGCTGTAGAAGGCCATACTCAGAGATTCTGGCCCAGAACTGTGACCTGCCAACTGACCAGTCAGATGATGAGCACAGCATCTCTGACATGTCTGACCACAGTTCAGACAACAGTCAAAATTTCTCAGACAGTGACAACGCCTCTGAATGCCTCTCTGCTTCTAGCTACCGGGAGCGTTACAGCCCTGAGCCACCAGCTAAGCACAGGCACTCCAGAGCCTGCTCCTTGTTTAGTCCACCCCTGTACTGACAGTAACACAAATGCTAATCCAAAGTACCTTGTTTCTTGCAGTTAGGCAGACTTCAGTTGCCAGCAACAGCAGCAATCTCAGTAGCTCTAAACAGTAATAGCCAGACACCCTGCTATTAGTTTAGGTAGCCTAAATTCTGATTGGACTGAGACACCACTGTCCAACATTGTAGGTTCACTTGGATTATTTTTGTAAATTCTTGTCAGTTACACCCCTAGTTTCAAAACACTAGGTTAGGACATCATGTTATGACTTCACACACATAGTCATACACACACCCTTATCATTGTAGGTGACACCCTCTCTCCATCTCACCTAACACCTTCTCATAACTAACATTCCTTTTCTCACTAACACCTACTGAGAAACACAAGTTAGTTATTTTACACCATGCCATTGTTGTTTATCTGGAGTTGTTCTGTAACCTGAAGGTTTTGTTTTGTATTTAGAGACTATTCTTGCTTAGCCAAAATAGATAGTACCAACAAATGCCCAGTTGGTTAACAAACTGCCCAGATGTTACAATGTATATGGACTGACAAATGAACTTTTTCAACTGTGGACTGAAGATGTGTTTGCCCTCAGGATCACACATCAAGTGCAATCCTCTGACCAAAGGAGGGATGTTGGGATTCACAGGACCACAGATGATTTTTCATTTGGTAAAATCTAAACTGGTGATTTAAAGGCTTTTTCCTTTGCATGCTCTTTGTCAAAGAGGGCTATGCAACACCCATCTCCACAGGAGATCTCACCTCACACCTCAGTGAGACTCAAGTCCCAAAACTTGATTGGACAAGACCTTTTACGGTGACATGTGACTCTGTGATGTCACAGGCATCTGTACAAGATCTGCTCCCTTCCACAGAACTTTCTCTTCTTGCTCCAGCTGTTCAACAGCTAACACCTCTCCCCGGCTGGGTCTGGAACAGCAGAGGCCTAAACCCCCGCTCCAGAGGCCCAAACTAAAGGGAGGGCAACTGATCACAGACTCTGTTGCAAACACAAGGCCATTGTAACTAGCTTTCCAGCAACAAGGAACTAAGTGAGTTAGCACCCAGCGTCTAACTCTGCAAGGACCCCGAGCGACCAGCTTCCTTGGATCAGAACCTTTGGAACAAAGGACACAACAAAGACTGCAGCTGAAACCACACCTTCCCAGCCTTCTTCTGCCGGCTAACAAAGCTACACCACCAAGTGACTCTTTCTTCCATCCATTCAAGGATCAGTAACGTAACAACTGGGCATAGCTTATCACAGCTTTACAGGCTAAGCAAGACTGTTTAACTTGTTGTATGTGCTTTGATGCTGTTTACTGAGTATTGTGGTGATAGATTGCATTTAGGTCATTGATTAGTTGGCTTCACCAAAGCTAAGTGTTTAGTCTGCTAATACTGATCACAACAGATTCTTGCATACAACTAAACAATCTCTGCACTAATCCAGACCGTTTGCAACACATATCACATTGACATAGACTCATTAACAAATAGGCTTTCAACAGAGCTACACACAAAAAGGCATTTCAAGGTTCCCGCTTCTTTTCCTTTGTCTTTGTCCTGACCACACGGTCAGACAAACACCTCCCCCGAAACTGAAGCAGCCTTGATTCGGCCATTTTGGTAGTTCTCTGTTGTCAGCCATTTTGTTTTGTAGGCCAAAGTGCTCCTTGATCACCACACCCGTCTTTGTCTATCTCTTTTCTCTCTCGCACACACACACACAACACACATATACACACCAAGCTTGTATATAGTTAGTTAGAATTTGTGTGTTTTGGTTTGCTTTGCTAATTTGTGAATAAATATAATTCTTTGGAATCATGCCTGCTGTCTGTTTAATGTTGCACAAGGGTGAATGAATAGTCAACCTCTGCTGCGTCAAGAACTCCGAAATCATTCAGGCGTTACTGTTAATTTTGGTTGTTGTCATTAATTTAATTATTAATCAAATCCCCAAATTAATAGTTTAGCGTATTTTATGAAACTGATATCTTTAACTGGCTATCGTTTTTCCCTTTACGGGAATGGTACCCCACAAGGTGATTTAATGTTAATTAAGTCACATTATTTCAATTTTCAATTTTATCAATCAATTTTATTTATAAAGCCCAATATCACAAATCACAATTTGCCTCACAGGGCTTTACAGCATACGACATCCCTCTGTCCTTATGACCCTCGCAGTGGATAAGTAAAAACTCCCCAAAAAAAACCCTTTAACGAGGAAAAAAAACGGTAGAAACCTCAGGAAGAGCAACTGAGGTGGGATCCCTCTTCCAGGATGGACAGACGTGCAATAGATGTCGTACAGAACAGATCAGCATAATAAATTAACAGTAATCTGCATGACACAATGAGACAGAGAGAGAGACAGAGAGAGAGATGCAGGTAATGACAGTAGGTTACAACAACATTATTGAAAGTAATAATATTATAGTTATAGTTCTGGCTACTGTGGTACAATATGTTGAAAGTATGTATTAATATCTGGCAGTATACATGTGTGACAATAGTCATATGTGTATAATAACAGTAGAAGTATGACTAATGACTAATGATGGCAGCAGCAGCAGGAGGCATCTGGCAGGACCACGGCAGCAGCACAACCACACACGTCACGCTGTCCAGGCACCGCTGTGATATGAGTTAATCTGAGAGACAGTGGAGCACACAGGCTCCGGAGGAGAAGCCGAATTAGTGACATCCAGAATGGCCGAGTTAGCAAGATGCAGTAATAGAATACGAGAGAGAAAGAGAGAGAGAGAAGGAGAGAAGGTGCCCGGTGTATTATAGGGGGGTCCTCCGGCAGACTAGGCCTAAGTCAGCCTAATTAGGGGCTGGTACAGGGCAAGCCTGAGCCAGCCCTAACTATAAGCTTTATCAAAGAGGAAAGTCTTAAGTCTAGTCTTAAATGTGGAGACGGTGTCTGCCTCCCGGACCGTAACAGGAAGATGATTCCACAGGAGAGGAGCCTGATAGCTGAAGGCTCTAGCTCCTGATCTACTTTTGGAGACTTTAGGGACCACGAGTAACCCTGCGTTCTCAGAGCGCAGTGTTCTGGTGGGATAATATGGCACTATGAGCTCACTAAGATATGATGGAGCTTGACCATTTAGAGCTTTATAAATTAACAGTAGGATTTTAAATTCAATTCTGGATTTTACAGGGAGCCAGTGCAGAGAAGCTAAAACAGGAGAAATATGATCTCGTTTCTTAGTTCCTGTTAGTACACGTGCTGCTGCATTCTGAATTAGCTGGAGAGTTTTTAAGTACTTACTAGAGCTACCTGATAATAGAGAGTTACAGTAATCCAGCCTAGAGGTAACAAAAGCGTGGACCAATTTTTCTGCATCTTTTCGGGTCAGGATAGGCATAATTTTCGCAATATTACGCAGATGAAAAAATGCAGTCCGTGAGGTTTGTTTTAAATGAGAATTAAAAGACAAATCTTGATCAAATATTACTCCGAGGTTTCTTACGGTAGTGCTAGAGGCCAGAGCAATGCCATCTAGAGAAGCTATGTCATCAGATAAAGAGTCTCTGAGTTGTTTGGGGCCAAGAACAATAACTTCAGTTTTGTCTGAATCAGGAAATTGGTGCTCATCCAGGTTTTTATGTCTTTAAGGCAATTATGAAGTTTAGCTAATTGATTACTTTCTTCTGGCTTCATCGATAAATACAACTGTGTATCATCTGCATAACAATGGAAATTTACAGAGTGATTTCTAATGATGTTACCTAAAGGAAGCATATATAGAGTAAATAGGATTGGTCTGAGCACAGAACCTTGCGGAACTCCAAAACAAACTTTAGTACGTAATGATGATTCGTTTTGAATGTGAACAAACTGTAAACGATCAGATAAATAAGATTTAAACCAGCTTAGTGCAGAACCTTTTAGGCCAATTAAGTGTTCCAGTCTCTGTAGCAGAATTTGATGGTCAATTGTGTCAAACGCTGCACTAAGATCTAATAAAACAAGTACAGAGACAAGTCCTTTGTCTGAAGCAATCAGAAGGTCATTTGTAATTTTAACTAGTGCTGTCTCAGTGCTATGATGCACTCTAAATCCTGACTGAAATTCCTCAAATAAATTATTATCATGGAGAAAATCACACAGCTGGTCTGCGACTACTTTCTCAAGGATCTTTGACATAAAGGGAAGATTAGATATTGGTCTATAGTTGGCTAACACCTCTGGATCCAGGGTGGCCTTTTTTAGTAGAGGTTTAATTACAGCTACCTTGAAAGACTGTGGTACATAGCCTGTTAATAAGGATATATTGATCATATCTAATATATGAGTGTTAACTAAAGGTAAGACCTCCTTAAGTAGCCTAGTTGGGATGGGATCGAAGAGACACGTTGATGATTTAGATGAAGAAATCACTGTGGTCAATTCTTGAAGAGAAATTGGGGAGAAGCAATCTAAATATATATTAGGTCTTACAGCTGTGTTTGAGGTTAGATAGGTACTATCTGAGGACAGGAGGTCATGAATTTTGCCTCTAATAGTTAGAATTTTGTCATTAAAAAAGCTCATAAAATCATTACTGCTAAGGGCTAAAGGAATACAAGGCTCAATAGAGCTTTGACTCTCAGTCAGCCTGACTACAGTGCTGAAAAGAAACCTGGGGTTGTTCTTGTTTTCTTCTACTAATGCTGAGTAATAGTTTGCTCTGGCATTGCGGAGGCCCCTCTTATAAGTTTTGAGACTGTCTGTCCAGATTAAACGAGATTCTTCCAGTTTGGTCAATCGCCAATTCCTTTCAAATTTTTGCGATATTTGTTTTAACTTACGGGTTTGAGAGTTATACCAAGGAGCGAACTTTCTTTGCTTTTTTAACTTCTTTTTAAGAGGAGCTACAGAGTCAAGTGTTGTTCGCAGCGAGCCTACGGCGCTATCGACAAAATGATCAAAGTCGGTACAGGAAACCTCTGTTACTGAGGGACTTGGTATTGAATTTAACGACGGAGTAATCTTTTCCTTAAATTTTGCGACAGCACTATCTGATAAACATCTAGTATAGTAACTGTTGCTGAGTGGCGTGTAATCGGGTAAAAAGAAATCAAAAGTAATCAGATAATGATCCGATAGCGAGGGATTCTGTGGTCAGAACTAGATCGAGGGTATGGTTAAAACAATGAGTGGGTTCATGTACACCCTGACTGAAGCCAATGGAGTCTAATAATGAGATAAACGCGGTAGCCAGGGAGTCATTATCAACGTCGACATGAATGTTAAAATCGCCTACAATAATAACTTTATCTGATTTAAGAACTAAACTGGATAAAAACTCTGAGAATTCAGATACAAATTCAGAATACGGGCCAGGAGCATGGTACACTATAATAAATAAAAGTGGCTGCGAGGTTTTCCAGGTCGGATGTAAAAGAGTAAGAACGAGGCTTTCAAATGAATTATAATCTAGTTTAGGTTTAGGGCTGATTAACAGACTAGAGTTAAAAATGGCTGCAACTCCCCCTCCTCGGCCGCTGCCTCGAGGAATGTGGGTATTATTATGACTGGGAGGAGTGGATTCATTGAGACTGACATATTCATCTTGACACAGTCAGGTTTCTGTGAGACTGAGTAAATCAATATGATTATCTGATATTAATTCGTTTACTAACACTGCTTTAGACGATAGAGACCTGATATTTAACAGTCTGCATTTAATTCTCCTGTTTTGTCTTTCTGTCACAGAAGAGGTTTTAATTTTTATGAGGTTGTTATGCACAACTCCTCTTTGTTTAATTTTAGATTTAAATAATTTAAGTGGTCGGGGGACAGACACCGTTTGTATAAAACTATGAAAACTATGGCTGGGTAACTGAACTAGAAGCTCAGAGAGGCGTATAGGACTGCGTCTCCGAGTCCTGGTTTTAACTCTGGGTTGTCAGGGATTTGATTTACTAATAAAGTTTGCCAGGTTCCTAGAAATGAGAGCAGCTCCATCCAAAGTGGGATGAATGCCGTCTCTCCTAATAAGACCAGGTTTTCCCCAGAAAGTTTGCCAATTATTAACGAAACCCACATCGTTTGCTGGACACCACCTGGACAGCCAGCGATTAAATGATGACATGCGGCTAAACATGTCATCACTGGTCAGATTTGGGAGGGGTCCAGAGAAAACTACGGAGTCCGACATCGTTTTTGCATATTCACACACCGAGGCAATATTAATTTTAGTGACCTCCGATTGGCGTAACCGGGTGTCATTGCCGCCGACGTGAATAACAATCTTACTGAATCTACGTTTAGCTTTAGCCAGCAGTTTTAAATTTGACTCAATGTCGCCCGCTCTGGCCCCAGGGATACATTTGACTATGGCCGCTGGTGTTGCTAACTTCACGTTCCTCAGAATAGAGCTGCCAATAACCAGAGTTTTATCCTCAGCGGGTGTGTCGCTGAGTGGGGAAAAGCGGTTGGAAACGTAAACAGGCTGGTGGTGAGCCGTGGGCTTCGGCTTGGAGCTTCGCTTCTCACGAACAGTTACCCAGCCTCCCGGCTGCACGGGAGTTGCCGGAGGACAGTTAGCAGAGGCTAAGGCTATGCTATGTGGCTCTGCACCGGCTACAGGGGGCTGGCTAACTACCGCAGCTACTGAATGGTTTTCCATGGTGTGGAGCCGCGCTTCTAATTCACTAAGCCTCGCCTCCAACGCAGCAAATAAGCTACACTTATTACAATTACCACTGTCGCTAAAGGAGGCAGAGGCATAACTGAACATTTGGCACACCGAGCAAGAAAGAGCAGAAGGAGAAGCCATCGCTAACTGTAAAGCTAATGTAGCTACCAAGGCTAGTAACGTGCAAACAACAGCTAAGAGATTAGCGAGAAAGTCGTAGAAAGGAGGAGAGCTATAAGTGCTTAAACAGAACCACTGTGGGTTAAGACTTGAAGTAGTCGTTAAAGCAACTGAAGTGAGAAAGCAGGCTAGCAGAATTCACCAGAGCAGTACAGAGACGCTGTCACAGAAACACCGGAAATGACACAACTCGCTTACTGCAATACGTCAGCACGTCAGTTTGTATTATTTAAAATAATTATTAATTATTAATAATAATTATTAATTATTTCCGATAGCCAATTAAATCCCAACATATTTGGTGCCTCCGTGTGAATCCTAGTGTGTTGACCCCAACATTTATGGTGCTGCCGAGTGAGGTAAATATATGTTGATTCCCAACATATTTGCTGCCGCCGTCACTTTAATGGACCCTGAAGAGGGTATCTTTCATCTTCTAGAATATACCAGTTCATTTAGTAAAATCTCCGGTTACACAATAAACTAGACCAAAAGTGAATTAATGCCAATTGGAGAAAATATAGCTTTACAGTACTGAAAAAAAAAAAAAATACTGTGAGAGGCCATGTTAAGTAAAGCTGATCGCCTGATGCAATTAGGATCACATGACAAACAGCTGCAGTGATTACATGACACAGACCTGATGTGCTGATTACCTTAAATGAAAAAAGAAAAACAATGCATACAGACACAAACCAAGGTGTAAACAGGTAAGGAAGTCTGAAGTCAAGTCTGAAGTCACCTAAGTCATGTACAAACATATAACCTATATGAGTGTTTTGACATGTATAAAACATGTCAAAACACTCATCAAAAAGCGAGTATCACACTACAATATATCCACACATATAAAATGTGATTCAAAATGTGGACTCAAGCCAAAATTACAATATACAATAATAATAATATACAAAGATATAAAGATCTACATAGAGGGCACACTCTAAAGATAACATAGCCCAAGCTATGTATCAGGCCAGAAAAGCCATCATAAATGGTGGGTGTAATCTTGAGGCGCCTCTACAAGGTGCGTAACTCAAAGTACAGGAGAACCTGGTGGCTACCAAATGTCGAATCCACCAGGAGGTCACTCGTAGGAGCAAGGGGGGGATTTAATGGAGAAAGAGTCAAAGGAAGAGGCAAATATCCATATCCTCATTTAAACCCCTGGGAGAAACAGTGTCCAAAGTGTACATCCGGAAGAGTTCATGTTGCAAGAGGAGATTATTAATGTTGCCACCCCTCCGTGGAAGCTGTACGTGTTCAGTGCCTATGTATCTCAGGGAGGCAACATTATGTTTCATGAGGTTAAAGTGCTTAGCAACAGGGCTTCTCTGATCCTGGGTCCTTATGTTGCTTCTATGTTCTGCAATTCTATTTTTGAGGGGTCGTGAGGTTTTTCCAACATATGCTAGTCCACAGGGGCATTTGAGTAGATAGATCATATTGTTAGTTGTGCATGAGATAATGCCTTTAATGTCATAAGATTTTCCTGTATGAGGGTGAGAGAATGCGTGTGTTTTGTGGGTGAAATTGCACTGTGTGCAGTTCCCACATTTGTAGTTGCAAGGTTTAGGTGTGCCCAGGAATGTAGAGGGAGTGGGCGGGGGGTCAGGAGGACAGTCTGCTCTCACCAGCATATTCCTGATGTTAGAGGGCCTTCTGAAGATGATTCTGAAGCTGGTTTAATTGTCCATGGAGTGCAGGGTCTGTGACTAAAATGTGCCAATGTTTTTTTATGGCTTCCGACATGTCTCTGGAGAGAAGAGAATGAGGTATGGCACAAATAATGTTGTAATTAGTAACTTTGGTTCTGGTGCGGTTTTAAAAGTTCTGACTCTGTGGAATCAGAAAACTTTTGTGATGCGTGTATGATCCATTCTTCTTCATAACCTCTTTGTCTGAATCTGTGTTCTAACCAGTGGCGGCTGCTGGTCTTTCAAGGTTGGGAAGCTCATTTTCGGCCTACATCATAAAATATGTCTGTTTATTTACACGTAAATTCTACCCTCTGGGGCTGCTGTGCGAGGCTAGTGTGACCGCCTGTGAGTACTTTGGGACGGTGGAGGGGCTCACAGCAGCACCCGCTGCTCGTTGGGGACCGTAACTGCAGAGCGACAGAAGTCAGAGTCTCCAAACACGAGTACAGTCTCCAACAACACCAGAAAAAGATGCTAGATTTGTCTCTAGTCGTTTCTAACAAAGAAAAAGTCACGAAGTGGATTGGAAAAGTCTCCAGATCAACTCCAATCAATCAAAAAGGGATTCAGCCTCAGACGGATCATCCAATCATCATGCAGAAGCCCAGCGTCCAGGCCAGCCGAGGCCAGCTCACTGCCCCATAGACCCCCAGAGATGCTGGGCGTCCGATGGGCGGGACAAAACCGAGCATTTATCCAATGACTGTCTAGTTTCGCTGCAGTGGAACAACCCACTCTATGCTTCCCCAGTGAAGTCTTTGGACGCTGAGCTTCGACACTGTTTAATGCACTGTGACGCTATGGGAATGAATGAGAAGAAATTTGCATCAGTGACCTGTGATAAGTAGCTGATTCTGAACAAAAGTTGAATGCGTTCTAGCGCATATTTTGTCAATGAAATGTAAACACAACAGTTCATATTTGACCAATTATTTTTTGACATTTTAGGGGAAGCTGAGCTTCCCTTGCAGTCTTAGAGCAATCGCCACTGGTTCTAACTCAGTCTTTTTTTCAGAGAAGTCAGCGTCAGAGCTGCATAAGTGACGTATGCGGTTGAACTGTGAGACTGGAAGATTTTTTTTTCAAAGATGTATGGTATGAGTGTCCATGAAGTAATGAATTTGTATCTGTAGGTATTCTGTGTAATGTAATGCTTAGATGGCCATTGTTGTTGAGTACCAATACATCCAGAAAGTTAATTTTAAGTCTGTCTGAGCTCATGGTGAATTTTAATTGAGTGTTCTGTGTATTCATGAAGTGATGAAATTCTTTAAATGACTCTTCTGTGGAGTTCCATATACGCCAGAGATCATCAATGTACCTCTTGTAAGCAGAGATGTGTGGCAGGAAGTATGACCTCTTCAGTATGACCTCCTGCTCCAACAGTCCAATGAACAGAGAGGCAAAGCTGGGGGACATTTTAGAGCCCATGCTGACCCCTGTCACCTGTAAATAGAAATCATTTCCAAACATGAAGTAGTTGTTTGTCAACACAGTCTCCATGAGTTCCAGTAGACAGACTAGACTAGGTGTATTAGAATTACTCGAGTTCTGTTGGTGGATAAAGTGTTCGGCTGCTCTTAAGCCTTCTTGTATGGGTACATTTGTATAGAGTGACTCAATGTCCATGATCACCATCAGATTATTGTCTTGTATGGGTTGCACTTGCAGAGTTTTAATGAAATCAATGGAGTTTTTGGTGTATCAGGGCAGTGATGTGACACAGGGCTGTAGAAAATAATCAGCAAATGCAGAAACTTTTTCTGTTAAAGAGACGATTGCAGCAACTATGGGACGGCCAGGAGGGGTTACACTGTATGCCTTGTGGATTTTGGGCAGGGTGTAGAAGACAGGAGTGACAGGAGAGTTCACAGTCATCAAATCATACTCTTTTCTGGTATTTTGTTCTCTCTCGAGGAGGTCTTGAAGACAGGAGTGTACCCTGGTTTTTATTTCAACTACAGGGTTTTTATCCAGTTTACGGTAGAAGGCAGTATCATTAAGTTGTCTCCTGATTTCCTGTTCGTATGCCCCTTTGTCAAGAATAACTAGAGCCCTTTCTGCACTTTGCACAATAATGGATTTATCATTTTTCAGAGATTTCAGTTTCATATGTTGTGTTTTAGTTAGGTTTTGTCTGATTTTATACTGTCTCTTTTTGCCAACAGATCAGAAATGTCTCTCTCTACTAGTTTGCAGTATGCGTCTATAGATGAGTTCCTGTGTTTAGGAGGGATGAATGTGGAATTACCTCTAAAAGGAGTGAATGATCTGGTAGAGGTGGTCGGTGGGGGTTCTGAACTGCCTGTAGTCTCAGATGTCATAGCTCCATCCACAGCATGATCTTGGGATTGAACAAAATCTGAGTTAGAGTGATCTTTAAAGAACTCCTTAAGGTGTAGTCTGCAAAAGAATTTTTGCAGATCTATAAATACATTCAAGTCTTTAGCATGCGTGGTGGGACAAAAAGAAAGTCCTTTACTTAGTGCAGAGAGACAATCGTTAGATATGGGCTTACTTGACAGGTTTAAGACGTTTGCATCCTGTTCCTGCTGCAGGTGTAGTAAGGCTCCCCTCTGGTGGTGTTTCCTCTGCCCCCTCCTTGTCTTCTTCCATTTGGGGGGTGGGTCGAGATGGAGGTCGGTGGGGCTTTACAGAACTGCCTAGTAAAAATCCTTCAGAACTACATCACATATCTTAATATAATAAAATCCCAAATCTTTGTTTAAACTGAATGTCCTTGAAGCCATTGATAAATTAAAATGCAGCATAGAATACTGGAGGACCTTGCCACTGTCTATGATTGGCAGAGTAAATGCCATAAAGATGGTATCTTTACCGAAATTTTTGCATCTATTTCAAAACTTACCGTTATTTATACCGGCTGACTATTTAAAAAAAAAAAAAAATGATACAATCTTTTATTTAGGCCCACTCTGGATGGAGGTCTGGGTCTCCCAGTATTTAAAGATTATTGGGCAGCTAATGTTTCGGCAATGGTATACTGGCAACTGGGATTTCCAGACCATGAATCACTAACTCTGCCCCCGTCTGGATAAAACTAGAACTCACATCCTTACGAAAGCCACATGTGTCACTGTCTTCCTTACTGTTTACCAATACTGCATCACCTGTTAAATAAGTAAGTCACAGTTTGGTGGTCAGAAATTCACTCAAGATACTCAATCAAATTAAACATGTTTACAAAATTCCTAATGTATCAATATACACCAATCTGTCAAAATCAGCTGGACAGTACATTTGCTGCATGGAGTGTAGAAGGTCTTGAATGTATAAATGACTTTTATGTAGACATCAAGTTTGCATCTTTTAGTCAATTAAATCAGAAGTATAGTTTGCCTCATTCTAATTTTTTGCGTTATATGCAACTTAGGCACAAGGGAAACCATTCCCCAGTTTGAATCCAGCTGCAAGAGCTACACTCTCCTGGATCTGCTTTCTCTCTCTCCAGACAGAAAGAAACTTATTTCTAAGTTTGTAAATTTCTTGCATCATCATTTTCTATTAAGAAGGCGTGGGAAAGAGAAATGAAAGCTGTACTGCCCAACAACATATGGAAGACTGCACTCTCCTGTGTACACAAGTGCTAAATAAAGACATAGGTTAATATAGTTCAAAGTAATCCATCGTTTCCATTATAGTAAGGTCATGTTACATAGGTTTTATCCCTCCGTGTCTCCAATTTGTGATAAACTAGTCCATACCCGCGGATGTGTTATGTTTAGAGGAATAAGAAATCAAAAAACAGCATATTAGAGGAGATGCAAAATGAGAGCATTATAAATGCACTGTGTAATAAATATTAATGTAAGACAAACAATGCACACTGTATTTTGCTTTATGGCAAAATACATGGAGCATAGTTTTGGCTGACGGCACGCGTGTGCACGGGGCGGTGCGCAGGCACACAGGTACACACATACATACAGAGAAAGAATGAAAGAAACAGCGCAAAGTGCACAGCGCAATGTTTAGTTTGTAATGTTTGTAGGCTAATGTCAGTAAAGTGAAAATACGTAACGGCTGGCTCGCGCACACAGACACATATGGAAGACGAGAACGGTCATGTATTTTTTTTTTGTGCACTGTTATGTTGTGATAACCACTTATTATTTCGTTATCTCGATATAATAAAGATTGTTATCTCATGATAACAAATTAATTATTTCGTTATCTCGACATAACAAAGATTGTTTTCTCATGATAACAAATTAATTATCTCGTTATCTCGATATAACAAAGATTGTTTTCCCGTGATAATTGTCAAGTGTGATGATTGCGCACTGGTTAATGTGTTCATCTTGATTTCAACCTACAAGAGCTGCTGTGGTCCTGCTAGATGCCTCCTGCTGCTGCTGTTATCATTAGTCACACTTCTACTGTTATTATACACATATAATAATTGTCACATACTGTATATTTCCAAATAATCGCCCGGTGGCAAATAGCCACCGGGCACCTAATAGCCGTGCTCCCTCCCTGCCTGCAGGCTGTTTGCGCTTTTCCGCATGGGTCGGTGGTGAAGTGGCGCACATGACTCGTGCTATGGACGGACGGACGGACAGACAGCCACGTATCTAAAATAGGTAATACACCTGGCTACATCTCTCCCACATCAAATATCCTTGATCACCTACACCCACGTGCGTAAAAGCGCACACAATTCCGTGTCCTTCCATCGCGGATGCTGTGATTTGATAGCCTGGTACTCATTTTAGCCCATTCTTAAAAGACCCAATAATAATAATAATAATTAAAGCTGCAAGCAGCTGTGATAGCGCCCTCGCTCTCCTATGCCACCACGGGGGGCCAGCAGCACGCATCACTGAAGCGGTTATGTGAAAACTCAGAGTAGGTTAACCCTGACGTGGTGTGACGTTTCATCTTCCTACTCCAAAAAAAACCCTATGGGGAGGGGTTTTTGAAAATTTCAAGGGGGCGCTATAGAGGCATTTTGTCCCCCCCATGGGTGACGCCCCTATCACATGTAAGAGCTCGCCATTTTTGACCTGTGTATCAATTTCATGAGAATATGAGGTCGCTGAAGCCATCAAAAAGCCAAACGTATTTGGTGGCGAGGGCGGCATCATAGCGGCCACACCCCTTGACATAGAGAAAAGCTTTTAATAACTTTTGATCAGCACGTAGCTTCACAGTGTTCATAAGATAGCTTCACCAACTTGTTCTGCATGCATTAGAAGTGGAATGAAGTTGATGCGGTCAAGTTTGTGTCATCAGTACATGTTAAAGTAAAAACTGGTCACTTCCTGTTACCACCGGGCGGTGCTATGAGTAAGGTGGGATATTAATATATCTGGCCGTTCAGGGCAGAACTGAACACGTGGATATAAGGTTTTTGAATGTGCGACAAAGTATATGGGACTTTTGAGCCAAAAAGCACTTTCCTTAATAATAGCGCCACCTAGTGGTGGAAATTCAGGGGGACAATAGCTTAGAAAATTTTTCACCAGGTGTGACTTATATTCCAAGTTTGGTGAGTTTTGGGTTATTTTCAGGCAGTGAAAAATACGATCATATGGGCGGAAGAAAAAAAAAATTAAATCTGCAAGCAGCTGTGATTGGGCCCTCACAGTCCACGTGCATCGGGGCATGCTGCGTCAGGGGGCGTGCACCTATATGTCTTGTCAGCTGTAATACATAAAAAAATAAACGTTATCTCTTACTTACATATCCAGTATACAGGTAGGCACCCAACCCACGTATGTATTTTTCCAAAAAGTAGAAGCTGAATACATGCCCAATAGTTCAAGGTCTTCTGACTCTTTAAAAGTTGACATGGTGTCTCTAGCTCGAAGTATGAGGGACAAGAAGAGGTTGAAAGTCAATGAGTTTTGAAGAGGATTTGAAGATTTTCCAATTTACTTCCATTCACACTAATTAGACTGCCACCAGAGCGCCACCTATTGGCCGTTTTGCACCACATTTTGCACAAACTCTCATCGGGCCATGGAACACAATCAGCAAAAGTATTGTGGTAATCGGACTGTATTTGGTCAAGATATGAAAGACTGTCTGTTTTGAAAACAATGTGCAGGAATTTGTTGTTTTATATTTTGGGCGTTTTTTGGACAATCAAAATACTTTTAATAACTTTTTGTCAGAAGGGTCCACAGATGCTTCATGCAAAGTTTGGTGCAAATCAGTCAAATTTTTCGCCAGGTGTGACTTATTTTCCAAGTTTGGTGAGTTTTGGGGTATGTTCAGGCAGTGAAAAATGCGATCATTTTGGCGGAAGAAAAAAAATAAATAAATAAAAAATAATCAGGAGAAAAACAATAGGGACCTCGCAAGTCTGTGACCTGCTCGGGCCCTAATAATTAACGCTGCAAGCAGCTGTGATCGGGCCCTCGCTCCCCCATGCAACCGCGGGGGCCTGAGGCATGTGGGGGCTGTGGCGCAGAGCGAGAAGGGAGAAAAAACCTGGCAGGAGCGAAAAAACGCAATGTTTTGTTCATCCACCAGGCGGCGCTATGAGCATAACCAGATGTGGGCAGGTGTGTTCAGGAGGACCGTCATCACACGTGAAGTTTCGAGCAAATCTGACAATTTCAATGTATAATAGCGCATTTCCTACTTCCATAAGGGGGCGGCATGAGCAAGATTGCCTACGACCATATGGAGGCGTTGAGGGCGGGGCTTTTACCATGTACAGAAATTTTGAAGCAGTTTGGATGAAGTATGTGGGAGAGAGAGCTGCTTCAATATGCATGGTGATGCATCATATATGGTGGTGCCATGGAGGCCACATCCCTTGACATAGAGAAAAGCTTTTAATAACTTTTGATCAGCATGGTGTCAGGATGATCTGTAACAAATCTGAAGTTGATTGGACAAAATCTGTAGGAGGAGTTTGTTAAAATACAACATGTGGAAATCAAGGAAAAATGACAAGTCAAAATCAAAATGGCCGACTTCCTGTTTGGAGTAGACAGAGACTTTTATGTGCATCTGGACAACATACACATGTGTACCAATTTTCATGTTCCAACTCCTAACTTTTGATCAGCATGTTGTCAGGATGATCTGTGGCCAATTTGAAGTCGATAGGACAAAATCCCTAGGAGGAGTTCATTCAAATTTAACTTATGGAAATCGCCGTAACGAAAACATTCAAAACAAAATGGCCGACTTCCTGTTGGGATTTTACCATGACGTTAGGAGACTTTTTTGTGCGTCTGGGTATGATACATGTGTGTACCAAATTTTGTTTGCCTACGACAAACTAACCCCAATGGGGAGGGGTTTTTGAAAATTTGTAGGGGCGCGATTTCGGCATTTCGCGTCGACCATGTGCAACCACCCAAAAATAGCAAATTTCGGATGTGGCCGGAATGTAATAATAATAATAATAATAATAAAAAACAGCGCGATTTCAAAAGGGTCCTCGGACGACTTCGTCATCGCTCTGGCCCTAATAATAGTAATAATAATAAACAGCACGATTACAATAGGGTCCTACGGACAACTTCGTCGTCGCTCGGGCCCTAATAATAATAAATTAAAGCTGCAAGCAGCAATGAACAGGCCCTCGCACCTTCACGCAACTCGGGGGGACTGGCAGGATGCCTTCTGATGCGTCAGTACATTTCTGTCAAAGTTAGACATCGCATGCAGGAGTGACTTGGCATATCCTTGACACAGTGCTGGAATGACATATTTCACATTTTGTATCACTTCCTCTTTCCACTAGAAGGAGTTGGAGAGCACACTATTATAGATCGTGTTTTTATACATCAAATATACACCACAGCATTTAACTTTCAGAAAAATCAAAAGATAAGTGTTTAATGAGGCCGACTTCCTGTCGCCACAAGGTGGTATATGGGTATCAGCAAATACGGTCATATAAATTTTTCCATGGAAGTACTAATATGAATCATCTGAAGTTTGATGGAGATTGGACCATTTACTCCAAAGTTATAGCAATTTCTTGTTTCATGGCGAGACATCAAAATTTGACCCTCTGCAGCGCATGTAGACACTAATTATATGTCATGTTTGTGAACATCAAATATAGACCACAGCATTAAAATTTCAGGTTAATCCCAAGATAAGTGTCTGATAAGAAGTACTTCCTTTCGACGCTAGGTGGCGCTATGATTATCAAGAAATATGGTAATGAAAATGTGTTCAGGGCGGGACCAATATCAATTGTGAAGTTTTCATTTATGCCAAAGTTAGAGCACTTTAGTTTTTCATGGCGAGACCTCAGAATTCAACACTCTGCAACATGCACGCCATTCAACATTGTGCAGATCCTGTAATAAGTTTTGGTCACAAAGTAGTCAGGCTCACATAAACCAAGTTTAGAGCAAATCTGATTAAATCTGTAGGACTAGTTCATCAATTTACAAGCCCTGGAAATGGGCAAAAACGCACAAAAGTGGCTAAAGTAAATTCAAAATGGCGGATTTCCTGTTGGGTTTGGAACATGGCTCTGTCACAATCCCTGTCTCTCAGTCCTCTCCTGCCACTCTGCTGCAGTGTTTTTCCACTCCCCCTCCCTCTGCTTCACTCTACCTGCCAGCCGCGCCCACCTCATCAGCCCAACTCTGCTCACCTGCCTACACAGCTGCAGCTCATCAACCAGCCCTGCATATAAGCCTCTCCAGCACCTTCACTCACTGCCAGATTGTTCTTTAGCATTATGCGAGACTCTCCAGCGTTCTTCTCCTGCCTGATCTCCCAGTGCCAACTCTGCCTGTCCCCGACCTGCTCCCCTCGTCTGCCTCCCGGTAAACTCACCTGCCTTCTGTCCCCGACCTCGTGCTTTGCTTCAGCGTCTCTGGTTTCTGCCTGCTCGTCTGGTCTCGACTCCTCCGCCCGGCCTCGTCTACCCTCCTGCCTGCTCCTCAACGGTGCTTCTGCCTTCGCTGACGGCTCTTCTAGCTACGACCCCCCCACCGGCTCCCGACCTCGCCTCAGCTCACTCCTCGTCGGCTTCTCAGCACGATCAGCCGGCACTTCAGCCTACGGTGCGTCTGCCTCGCCACCTTTGGCTGCCGTAAGCTTGATCTCTTTCCCTCATCTGAGCCTCAGAGACTGTGTGAGGGCAACTTGCCCGAAGAACGAACTTTATTCTGTGTTTATTCTGCCTGCTGCATTCCCTGTTTGCTGTGGTGCTAATAAAAGTCATTACCAACTGTTCCTGCGAGCCTGGTACTGCATTTGGGTCCACAAACACACCCGTTTCAGTACAATCTGGCCAGAAATGGACCCAGCAGACCCTGCTTCACCTCAGTCTCGCCTAGCCCGGGTGGAGGGCATGCTCCAGCAGCACGAGGCTCAGTTAGCCTCCAACGCGGCGGAGGCTCGTCAGTCGGCGTCTGCTCTGGAACGAGCGCTAACCTCGCTAGCCGCCCAGGTGCAACAGATGGCGGCCGCCATGACACAACACGCCGTTCCTGCTGCGGCTCCAGCCCCTCCTGCTCCGACCCCAGGGCCGTCCTCTAGCACTGCACCCGAGCCCCGGGTGGGGGCGCCAGAACGCTACGCAGGGGACCCTGAGGGCTGCAACCCTTTCCTGACAAACTGTTCCATTCTGTTCGCTCTGCAACCTCATACCTTCGCCACAGAGGGGGCTAGAGTCGCCTTCACCATCAACCACCTCACTGGAAGGGCACGTCTGTGGGGAACGGCAGAGTGGGAGAGAGGCACACCAGCCTGCGCCTCTTTCCAGGCCTTCTCAGAGGAGCTTCGCAAGGTTTTTGGTCCCGTTTCCCTGGGTCCTGATGCTACAGGGGGTCTCATGAGCCAGAGGCAGGGGGATCGGACAGTTGCTGACTACGCCATTGACTTCAGGACCCGGGCTCGTCTCAGTGATTGGAACGCTGCCGCCCAATGTGACGCTTTCCTCAACGGGCTGGCTCCGTACGTGAAGGATGAGCTGGTTTCGTTCGACCTCCCCAGTTCCCTGGACGGACTCATCGAGTTGACCACGAGGCTGGACAGGCGGATTCAGACAAGGAGGAGGGAACAACGCCACGAGGGAGGAGATCACCGGCCATCTTTCCGTCAACGTCGACTCCCAGCCCCTCCTGTCCCACCTCCTGAACCCATACATGGAGGGGCGGAGCCCATGCAGGTGGGGCGGACCAGCCTAACGCCAGAGGAGCGAGAGCGACGACGCCGGGGAAATCTCTGCCTCTACTGTGGCCAGGCCGGCCATTTTGTTTCCCGGTGTCCAGCAAAAGGGAGGGCTCAGCAGTAAAGAGGGGCATTCTGCTGAGCCGTTCCCAGAACTCTGCCCCCGACCCAAGACCTCTGTTCCACGTCCAGCTTTTGCTGCCAGGGGGGTCCCACACCCTCACCACATTCATCGACTCGGGGGCGGACATCAGCCTGATCGACGAGGAGCTCGCCCGCCAGTTGGACCTCATTAGGGTCCCTCTCCCTCATCCCGTGCCAGCCAGCGCCCTGGACGGTCATCTCCTGGGGACTGTCACTCATCAAACCACTCCCATCTCGATGCTTCTGTCCGGCACACATCAAGAGACTATTCAGTTTCACATTCTGAGATCTCCCAACCTTCCCCTGATTCTTGGCTACCCCTGGCTTCGCCGTCATAACCCCCACATAGACTGGTCCACGGGGTCCATCCTGGGATGGAGCCCCTCCTGTCAACAGATCTGCCTCAGACCAGCAGTGGCATCCACGCCACCGGCCAGCTCCCGTTCCACCTCAGACCTCTCCATGGTGCCCCCTGACTACCACGACTTTTGGGAGGTGTTTAGCAAGGCTAGGGCCACCTCTCTGCCCCCTCATCGGCCCTACGACTGTGCCATCGACCTCCTTCCCGGCTCCGTCCCTCCCAAGGGCCGCCTCTACTCCCTGTCCGCACCTGAAAGGGAAGCCATGGAGACCTACATAAACGACGCCCTGGCCGCCGGGATCATCCGACCCTCCTCTTCACCTGCCGGAGCGGGGTTCTTCTTCGTCGACAAGAAGGACGGGACATTGAGGCCCTGCATCGACTACAGAGGGCTCAACGACATCACGGTGAAGAACCGCTACCCTCTCCCCCTCATCGCCTCAGCCTTCGAGCTGCTCCAAGGGGCCACCATCTTCACTAAGTTGGACCTCCGCAACGCATACCATCTGGTCCGGATCCGTGAGGGAGACGAGTGGAAGACGGCCTTCAACACCCCTACTGGACATTACGAGTACCTGGTGATGCCTTTCGGCCTCACCAATGCCCCTGCTGTGTTCCAAGCCCTCATCAATGATGTGCTCCGAGACATGCTCAATAAGTTCGTGTTCGTCTACCTAGACGATATTCTCATCTTCTCCCGCTCCAAGCAAGAACACATTCATCACGTCCAGACAGTGTTGCAGCGACTACTGGAGAACTCACTGTTCGTCAAGGCGGAGAAGTGCGAGTTCCACGCCCCCTCTGTCTCCTTCCTGGGGTACATCATAGGCCGGGACCGCATGGAGATGGACCCCGTCAAGGTATCAGCTGTCACCTCCTGGCCCGTCCCTGATTCCCGCAAACAGCTGCAACGATTCCTGGGGTTCGCCAACTTCTATAGGAGGTTCATCCGGGGCTACAGCACGGTGGCAGCACCTCTCACCGCCCTCACCTCCTCCAAGGTCCCTTTCAGGTGGACCTCGGCCGCCGAGGAGGCGTTCCTGCACCTGAAGGGGCGGTTCACCTCAGCCCCCATTCTCCTGATCCCTGACCCCGAGAGACAGTTCGTCGTAGAAGTCGACGCTTCGGATGTGGGGGTGGGGGCCGTCCTCTCCCAACGTGCTGCCAGGGACCAGAAGCTTCACCCCTGCGCCTTTTTCTCCCGGCGTCTGTCCCCAGCTGAAAGAAATTACGACATCGGGAATCGAGAACTGTTGGCGGTGAAGCTGGCACTGGAGGAGTGGCGCCATTGGTTGGAGGGAACCAAGACCCCCTTTCTCGTCTGGACTGACCACAAGAATCTGGAGTACATCCGCTCGGCCAAGAGGCTGAACTCTCGTCAAGCCCGGTGGGCCCTCTTCTTCGCCAGATTCAACTTCACTCTCTCCTACCGTCCAGGCTCCCGCAACGTCAAACCTGACGCCCTGTCCCGTCAGTTCATGGTCGGGGAAGAGGACTCCCCCAGCCCTGACAACATCCTCCCCACTTCTCGTCTGATGGCCGCTCTCACCTGGGGGGTGGAGGAGCGAGTTAGAGCTGCTTTGGAGGACCAGCCCGGGCCCAGCTCCTGCCCCCAAGACCGCCTATTCGTCCCGCAGGAGTTAAGGACGGAGGTTCTGCAGTGGGCCCACGACTCCCGGCTCACCTGCCATCCGGGGATCCTCCGTACCAAGGAGGTCCTACAACGGCGGTTCTGGTGGGCTACTTTGGATGAGGACACCAGAGACTTTGTTAACGCTTGCCCAATCTGCAACCAGAACAAGGCCCCTCGGCAGGCCCCTGCCGGCCACCTGCAACCCCTGCCTGTGCCTCACCGCCCCTGGTCCCACATCTCTTTGGACTTTGTCACTGGACTGCCGCTGTCAGGGGGACACACTGCCATTTTGACTATTGTGGACCGCTTCAGTAAAATGGCTCATTTCGTGCCCCTGCCCAAGCTTCCATCGGCCAAAGAGACTGCTGAACTGATTCTGCAACACGTGTTCCGGATTCACGGCCTCCCGTCTGATGTGGTCTCCGATCGAGGCCCCCAGTTCACCTCTACCTTCTGGAGGGAATTCTGCCGTCTCCTGGGGGCCTCCACCAGCCTGACGTCTGGATTTCATCCCCAGTCTAATGGTCAGTCAGAAAGGATGAATCAAGAAATGGAAACGGCGCTCCGCTGCATGGTCTCCAGGCACCCTGCCTCCTGGTCCTCGCAACTGCTGTGGGTGGAGTACGCCCACAACACCCTCATCAGCTCCGCTACTGGACTCTCCCCTTTCCAGTGCGCTTACGGCTTTCAGCCTCCCCTGTTTTCTGCTCAAGAGAAAGAGACCGTCTGTCCCTCAGTGGAGGCCTTCATCCGCCGCTGCCGCCGGACCTGGACACAGGCCAGGGCTACACTTCTACGGGCCGCCGACAGATACTCGACAGCCGCCAACCGTCACCGCTCCCAGGCCCCCCCTTATCAGGTGGGACAGAAGGTGTGGCTTTCTACCCGGGACCTGCCTTTGAGGGTGGAGTCGAGGAAGTTGGGCCCCAAATTCATCGGTCCTTTCCCCATCGAGAGGGTGATAAACCCAGTGGCTGTTCGACTCAAGTTGCCCCATTCCATGCGGATTCATCCCACCTTCCATGTCTCCAAGCTAAAGCCGTGTCGGGAGAGCCACCTGCAGCCCGCCTCCCGGCCACCCCCACCGCCTCGCATCATCGATGGGGACCCTGCTTACACGGTGCACCGCTTGCTCCGCTCTCGTCGCCGGGGAAGGGGCCTGCAGTACCTCGTCGACTGGGAGGGGTACGGTCCGGAGGAGCGGTCATGGGTTCCGGCCCGTCAGATCCTGGATGCACGGCTCATCAGGGAGTTCCATCGCCAACACCCTGACCAGCCCTCCAACATCACCTCGGCACAAGGGGGCCCCAACACTGACCTTCGGTCTCCTCCTGCATCTGAGGCATCTGGGTCTGAGGAGGAGGATGCGGGACCGGCCTCGGAGGATGAAGAGACTGGGACAGAGGCCTCTGAGGAATTTTAGCCCTCCTCCAGGCCCCCGCCACCCACCCGGCTCCTCTGGAACTGTTTGGGACGTCAGGAGCCGTCCCTTGAGGGGGGGGTTCTGTCACAATCCCTGTCTCTCAGTCCTCTCCTGCCACTCTGCTGCAGTGTTTTTCCACTCCCCCTCCCTCTGCTTCACTCTACCTGCCAGCCGCGCCCACCTCATCAGCCCAACTCTGCTCACCTGCCTACACAGCTGCAGCTCATCAACCAGCCCTGCATATAAGCCTCTCCAGCACCTTCACTCACTGCCAGATTGTTCTTTAGCATTATGCGAGACTCTCCAGCGTTCTTCTCCTGCCTGATCTCCCAGTGCCAACTCTGCCTGTCCCCGACCTGCTCCCCTCGTCTGCCTCCCGGTAAACTCACCTGCCTTCTGTCCCCAACCTCGTGCTTTGCTTCAGCGTCTCTGGTTTCTGCCTGCTCGTCTGGTCTCGACTCCTCCGCCCGGCCTCGTCTACCCTCCTGCCTGCTCCTCAACGGTGCTTCTGCCTTCGCTGACGGCTCTTCTAGCTACGACCCCCCCACCGGCTCCCGACCTCGCCTCAGCTCACTCCTCGTCGGCTTCTCAGCACGATCAGCCGGCACTTCAGCCTACGGTGCGTCTGCCTCGCCACCTTTGGCTGCCGTAAGCTTGATCTCTTTCCCTCATCTGAGCCTCAGAGACTGTGTGAGGGCAACTTGCCCGAAGAACGAACTTTATTCTGTGTTTATTCTGCCTGCTGCATTCCCTGTTTGCTGTGGTGCTAATAAAAGTCATTACCAACTGTTCCTGCGAGCCTGGTACTGCATTTGGGTCCACAAACACACCCGTTTCAGGCTCCAAGAGGCTTTTTTGTACGTGGTAGAGTGTTACAGATGCCTACCAAGTTTCATACATGCAGGTCAAACCAGCTTTGGGGGCTGCTTAATTGAAATATTCTAGGGGGCCCTGTAGAGCCATCTTGGTGCATCAAAGCACAAAAATCACATCAGACAACAGGACTTGTGACCTGTGATGTGTATGCCACGTTTGGTGAGTTTTCAAGCATCCCTTGTCCCTTCAAAACAACATTGTGTTTGATGGCAAACAAGGCGGCGCCATGGTGACAGCGTTTGATGAAAACTAAAAAGCTTCATTTCTAAGTATCATCAAGGTCTAAGGACTTAGACCAGCAAGTTTGAGGTGGGTCTGATTAACCTGCTAGAAAAGGGACATCAAAGAATGTATAAAGTAGCTTTCTGTTGCCAGAAGGTGGCGCTATGGTGGTGATTCAAAATACCTCTGTAGATGTGTTCAGGGCTGGACTGTCAGCATATGTGTGAAGTTTTGGCAAGATATTCCCACGTGGAGTCAAGTTACAGCAACGTTTATCATCACGGTGAAACATCACAGTTCGCTGCCTGGCCATGGCCACGCCCTTTGACGAAAACTCACAGTTTCCACAATAAAGCATCATCAACGTCTTAGTTTGAAGTGGATCTGGTCAAGTCTGTAGGAGATGTACATTAAAGTCTAAAACATGACATTTCCCGTTGCCAGTAGGCAACGGGAAATGCCTAATTATTGACATGTAGATGTGGTCAGGGCGGGACTGTCATCAATCCTGTGACGTTTGGGCAAGATTGGACCATGTATGCTGGAGTTATAAACTACTTTCTGTTTAGTGGCGAGACCCCTAACTTTGACGCCATCCCACGGTCACACGCATTGACGAAAACTCAAGCTTTTGATAACTTTTCATCTTCAAGGTCTTGGGGTGGGACAGACAAAGGTCTGAAGTCCATCTGATGAAATCTCTAGCAGTAGTTCGTTCATTTAGGACCCCTGGAAATGGCCAAAAATGCAGCAAAATTGCACAGTAAATTAAAAATGGCTGACTTCCTGTTGGGTTTAGAGCATGCCTCCAAGAGGCTTTTTTGTACATCTCGGAAGGTTACATAAGCCTGTCAAGTTTCATACATGTAGGTTAAATTAGCTTCAGGGGCTGTTTCCTCAAACTTTTGTAGGGGGTGCTACTGAGCCATTTTTTGGAACCCGCACACGAGACCCTTAAAATATCAAATTTTTCACCAGTTCTGATACATCTGCAAAGTTTCATGAGTTTTCGGGTATGTTAAGCCTCCCAAAAAGGCAATTCATTTGGAGGAATAAGAAGAAGAATAATTAAAGCTGCAAGCAGTGTTGGGCGGGACCTCGCACTCGCGCCTGTTTCGGCCCCCAGCTTATGTCGTCATTGTGAATTATTTAGAAATATCAAACATATTGCCACAAACATCAGAAAATCCTTACAGAACTGAACATTTTGATGTTTGAATGCTTTCTGTAGCTGTAGGTATGTAGAAGTGATGTCACGATATGCAAATCAGATGAGTGAATTTATTCCCATCAGATTCCTCTTCCTTTATTTTGAGGAAGAGACAACATAAACAGCACAAAACAAATGTACTGTGTAAATATGTTCAAAATACTGTTTTACTGATATTAATGAAATTCAAAATGGCTGCCGCCTAGTGATGCCACAATATGCAAATTAGATGAGTTAATTTGTTCCCATCAGATTCCTCTTCCTTTATTTTGAGGAAGAGATGACAAAAACAACACAAAACAAAAGAAATCTACTGTGTAAGTATGTTCAAAATGTTGTCTTACTGAGATTTATGAAATCCAATATGGCTGCCGGCCGGTGACGCCACAACATGCAAATTAGAGTTAATTTACTCCTATCACAAACTTTAGGTCATGATGAATGGTTTTGTCATTTACAGTATGCCTTTATCTCTCACCACTTTCAAGCCACAGCCTTTTGAAATGTTGAAATGAAAATGGAATATTTTCCTCAATAAACTCTGGTACCTAAAGGGTTAAAATGGAGATTGTGCCCCTGTCATGTCTGCATGTAAGATTTAGACACACACACACACATCATGTTTCTGTGAGTTTGTGTGTGACAGCGGTTGCCATGGTGATGAAGTAGGTGCACCTGGCAGAAGAACAGAGAGAGAGACAGACAGAACACAGAGAGACCTGTTTTAGTGGAGATTTAACTCCTTGAAGAAGTTCTTCCCATTCCCAAACCGCTGGTCCAATCATCAAAATAATGTGATCATGAGAGAGATAAAGTTATACAGAAGATCTGTTTAGCAGCAGTTGAACTGGTATGTGTGCGTCTTTAAAGCCGATACAATAAACGGTGTAGGAGGAGATGTGTTTTTTTTTAAGAGCTAGTTTGAGGGGAAATCTTACTTTGAAAGGGCAAATAGCTCACTTCCTGTTGGATTTAGGTCATGGGTGTTAGTGTGTTATTTGTAGGTCGAACACTCCAGTTTTGGTTTGATCTTGATACAACATTCCTATGGGCTGCAGTGGCCAGTTTAGTGCACCTATGTGGCACTAGAGAGCCCATTTTGGCACTGTAGGGGTTAATAATGTGTGTGTTCTGTTTCAAATGAAGTTTCTGCTGCTGTAATCTGTCCTTTAAAGATTGTGAGACACACAGACCAGAGAACCCCGTGGCTGTGTCTGTGTGTGCAGCCGTTGTCATGGCGATTAATGACTTGCCTGCACCTGTGGCAGACACAGACATGTCAGGAAAGCAGATCACCAAAGGCTGTTTATAAAGAGATTTAACTCCTCGAACAAATGCTTCGCATACCCAAACCGTTGGTCCGAGCAAGAAAATAAAGTGATTTTGAGAGACAGCCACGTCTCGTGAACGCACGTGTCGCGTTTTATATTTCTCGAGTCAAAAATGTGGTCAGGGGAGCGAGTTTAAAATGTGTTGCACCCCAGCTGTTTCCAGAAATTTCTCCTCTGAGTTTACATGGGAGTGAATGAGAAAAAAATCAGCGCTCCCTTCGCTTTGGAGCCACTCAGCAAAACTGTGTACATGTGAGAGATTCCATGTGAACATATCTGTGAGCTGGACAAATTTTCCTACGTTTTGTGGTATAAATTGTGTCTGTACAGTGAAAATTGTGGCCATGGCAGCGAGTTAAAGACAAAAGTTTTAGACGATTTTTAGAGCCCTCTCCACTCTAGCTCACAGCATTCCGTGCAATACACACCCATTGTAAACTGACAATTTCTCCACTTTTGCTCATGGTACTTTGAGAGGCACAGATGAAAAACGGTAAAAGATATGAAAAAGATGAAAACATGAGTGAATAGATGAGACCTGTGGCAACATTTGAGAGTTGGAATGGAGTCTGTAACACAAAGTATGGAGACGCTGTAAATGCTAGAAAAAGCCCTAAGATTGGTCGCTTTCTCCCCCCTGCTGCCATTCATTTCCTATGGGACAGCTTTCGAAGATCGTCAGGACGTTTTTCTGACATCTCACCTTATGGAGGCCATAAAATCCAAACTAAGCGAGTAATGAAAAAGTTACGAATAACTTTTGATTAGAACGAGTTGATCTGTCATGTATGCAAGTTTGCAGCCGTTTGGATAAGCGGTGTATGAGAAGAAGATTTTTTAGGAAAGGCAGTTTTAAGGCAAAATCTTACTTTGAAAGGGCAAATATCTCACTTCCTGTTGGATTTAGGTCAGGGGTGTCAGCGCATGATTTTTAGGCCTTCATGAGACGAATACGCCACTTTTGGTTTCATGTTTCTACGACGTTCCTACAGGCCGTGGCGGCCATTTTTGTGTGCCTAGGTGGCGCTAGAGAGCCCATTTTGGCACTTTAGGGGTTAATGTCATGATTTTCTAAAATTTTTCACCAGTTCTGATGTGCGTGCCAATTTTGGTGAGTTTTTGAGCATGTTTAGGGGGTCAAATTCCAGTTCAAAGAGGCGGCGGGAGAAAGAATAATAATAATTAAAGCTGCAAGCAGCGTTTGGCGGGACCTCGCACTCACGCCTGTTTTGGCCCCCAGCTTATGTCGTCACTGTGAATCATTTAGAAATATCAAACATGTTGCCACAAACATCAGAAAATTCTTACAGAGCTGAACGTTTTGATGTTTGAATGCTTTCTGTAGCTGTAGGTATGGATAAGTGATGTCACGATATGCAAATTAGATGAGTGACTTTATTCCCATCAGATTCCTCTTCCTTTATTTTGAGGAAGAGACAACAAAAACAACACAAAACAAAATAAATTTACTATGTAAATATGTTCAAAATGTTGTTTTACTGAGATGTATGAAATTCAATATGGCTGCTGCCTAGTGACGTCACAATATGCAAATTAGATAAGTTAATTTACTCCCATGACAAACTTTGGGTCATGATGAATAGTTTTCTCATTTACAGTATGCCTTTATCTCTCACCACTTTCAAGCCACAGCCTTTTGAAATGTTGAAATGAAAATGGAATATTTTCCTCAATAAACTCTGGCACCTAAAGGGTTAAAATGGAGATTGTGCCCCTGTCATATCTGCATGTAAGATTTAGACACACACACACATCATGTTTCTGTGAGTTTGTGTGTGACAGCGGCTGCCATGGTGATGAAGTAAGTGCACCTGGCAGAAGAGCAGAGAGAGAGAGTGACAGAACACAGAGAGACCTGTTTTAGTGGAGATTTAACTCCTCGAAGAAGTTTTTCCCATTCCCAAACCGCTGGTCCAATCATCAAAATAATGTGATCATGAGAGAGATAAAGTTATACAGAAGATCTGTTTAGCAGCAGTTGAACTGGTATGTGTGCGTCTTTAAAGCCGACACAATAAACGGTGTAGGAGGAGATGTGTTTTTTTTTAAGAGCATGTTTGAGGGGAAATCTTACTTTGAAAGGGCAAATAGCTCACTTCCTGTTGGATTTAGGTCATGGGTGTTAGCGTGTTATTTGTAGGTCGAACACTCCAGTTTTGGTTTGATCTTGATACGACATTCCTACGGGCTGCAGTGGCCAGTTTAGTGCACCTATGTGGCGCTAGAGAGCCCATTTTGGCACTGTAGGGGTTAATAATGTGTGTGTTCTGTTTCAAATGAAGTTTCTGCTGCTGTAATCTGTCCTTTAAAGATTGTGAGACACACAGACCAGAGAACCCTGTGGCTGTGTCTGTGTGTGCAGCCGTTGTCATGGCGATTAATGACTTGCCCGCACCTGTGGCAGACACAGACACGTCAGGAAAGCAGATCACCAAAGGCTGTTTATAAAGGGATTTAACTCCTCGAACAAATGCTTCGCATACCCAAACCGTTGGTCCGAGCAAGAAAATAAAGTGATTTTGAGAGACAGCCATGTCTCGTGAACGCACGTGTCGCGTTTTATATTTCTCGAGTCAAAAATGTGGTCAGGGGAGCGAGTTTAAAATGTGTTGCACCCCAGCTGTTTCCAGAAATTTCTCCTCTGAGTTTACATGGGAGTGAATGAGAAAAAAATCAGCGCTCCCTTCGCTTTGGAGCCACTCAGCAAAAATGTGTACGTGTGAGAGATTCCATGTGAACATATCTGTGAGCAGGACAAATTTTCCTACGTTTTGTGGTATAAATTGTGTCTGTACAGTGAAAATTGTGGCCATGGCAGCGAGTTAAAGACAAAAGTTTTAGACGATTTTTAGAGCCCTCTCCACTCTAGCTCACAGCATTCCGTGCAATACACACCCATTGTAAACTGACAATTTCTCCACTTTTGCTCATGGTACTTTGAGAGGCACAGATGAAAAAAGGTAAAAGATATGAAAAAGATGAAAACATGAGTGTATAGATGAGACCTGTGGCAACATTTGAGAGTTGGAATGGAGTCTGTAGCACAAAGTATGGAGATGCTGTAAATGCTAGAAAAAGCCCTAAGATTGGTGTCTTTCTCCCCCTGCTGCCATTCATTTCCTATGGGACAGCTTTTGTAGATCGCCAGGACGTTTTTCTGACATCTCACCTTATGGAGCCCATAAAATCCAAACTAAGCGAGTAATGAAAAAGTTACGAATAACTTTTGATTAGAACGAGTTGATCTGTCATCTGTGCAAGTTTGAAGCTGATTGGATAAGCGGTGTATGAGAAGAAGATTTTTTAGGAAAGGCAGTTTTAAGGCAAAATCTTACTTTGAAAGGGCAAATATCTCACTTCCTGTTGGATTTAGGTCAGGGGTGTCAGCGCGTGATTTTTAGGTCTTCATGAGACGAACACGCCACTTTTGGTTTCATGTTTCTACGACGTTCCTACAGGCCGTGGCGGCCATTTTTGTGTGCCTAGGTGGCGCTAGAGAGCCCATTTTGGCACTTTAGGGGTTAATGTCATGATTTTCTAAAATTTTTCACCGGTTCTGATGAGCGTGCCAATTTTGGTGAGTTTTTGAGCATGTTTAGGGGGTCAAATTCCAGTTCAAAGAGGCGGCGGGAGAAAGAATAATAATAATTAAAGCTGCAAGCAGCGTTTGGCGGGACCTCGCACTCGCGCCCGTTTCGGCCCCCAGCTTATGTCGTCACTGTGAATTATTTAGAAATATCAAACATATTGCCACAAACATCAGAAAATCCTTACAGAGCTGAACGTTTTGATGTTTGAATGCTTTCTGTAGCTGTAGGTATGGATAAGTGATGTCATGATATGCAAATTAGATGAGTTAATTTATTCCCATCAGATTCCTCTTCCTTTATTTTGAGGAAGAGACAACAAAAACAGCACAAAACAAAAGAAATCTACTGTGTGAATCTGTTCAAAATGCTGTTTTACTGAGATTTATGAAATCCAATATGGCCGCCATCTAGTGATGTCACGGAATGCAAATTAGATGAGTTAATTTACTCCCATGACAAAGTTTGGGTCATGATGAATAGTTTTCTCATTTACAGTATGCCTTTATGTCTCACCACTTTCAAGCCACAGCCTTTTGAAATGTGGAAATGAAAATGGAATTTTTTTTTGCTCAATAAACTCTGGCACCTAAAGGGTCAAAATGGAGATTCTGCCCCTGTCATATCTGCATGTAAGATTTAGACACACACACACACATCATGTTTCTGTGAGTTTGTGTGTGACAGCGGTTGCCATGGTGATGAAGTAGGTGCACCTGGGAGAAGAGCAGAGAGAGACAGACAGAACACAGAGAGAGACCTGTTGTAGTGGAGATTTAACTCCTCGAACAAGTTCTTCCCATTCCCAAACCGTTGGTCCAATCATGAAAAAAATGTGATGATGAGAGAGATAAAGTTATACAGAAGATCTGTTTAGCAGCAGTTGAGCTGTCATGTGTGCGTCTTTAAAGCCGATACAATAAACGGTGTAGGAGGAGATGTGTTTTTTTTAAGAGCACGTTTGAGGTGAAATCTTACTTTGAAAGGTCAAGTAGCTCACTTCCTGTTGGAATTAGGTCATGGGTGTCAACGCGTGATTTGTAGGTCAAACACACCAGTTTTGGTTTGATCTTGATACGACCTTCCTACGGGCTGCAGTGGCCAGTTTAGTGCACCTATGTGGCGCTAGAGAGCCCATTTTGGCACTGTAGGGGTTAATAATGTGTGTGTTCTGTTTCAAATGAAGTTTCTGCTGCTGTAATCTGTCCTTTAAAGATTGTGAGACACACCGACCAGAGAACCCTGTGGCTGTGTTTGTGTGTGCAGCCGTTGTCATGGCGATTAATGACTTGCCCATACCTGTGGCAGACACAGACAACGTCAGGAGAGCAGATCACCAAAGGCTGTTTATAAAGGGATTTAACTCCTCAAACCGTTGGTCCGAGCAAGAAAATAAAGTGATTTTGAGAGACAGCCACGTCTCGTGAACGCACGTGTCGCGTTTTATATTTCTCGAGTCAAAAATGTGGTCAGGGAAGCGAGTCTAAAATGTGTTGCACCCCAGCTGTTTCCAGAAATTTCTCCTCTGAGTTTACATGGGAGTGAATGAGAAAAAAATCAGCGCTCCCTTCGCTTTGGAGCCACTCAGCAAAAATGTGTACGTGTGAGAGATTCCATGTCAACATATCTGTGAGCTGGACAAATTCTCCTGCGTTTTGTGGTATAAATTGTGTCTGTACAGTGAAAATTGTGGCCATGGCAGCGAGTTAAAGACAAAAGTTTTAGACGATTTTTAGAGCCCTCTCCACTCTAGCTCACAGCATTCCGTGCAATACACACCCATTGTAAACTGACAATTTCTCCACTTTTGCTCATGGTACTTTGAGAGGCACAGATGAAAAAAGGTAAAAGATATGAAAAAGATGAAAACATGAGTGAATAGATGAGACCTGTGGCAACATTTGAGAGTTGGAATGGAGTCTGTAACACAAAGTATGGAGACGCTGTAAATGCTAGAAAAAGCCCTAAGATTGGTCTCTTTCTCCCCCCTGCTGCCATTCATTTCCTATGGGACAGCTTTCGAAGATCGTCAGGACGTTTTTCTGACATCTCACCTTATGGAGGCCATAAAATCCAAACTAAGCGAGTAATGAAAAAGTTACGAATAAGATTTGATTAGAACGAGTTGATCTGTCATGTGTGCAAGTTTGAAGCCGATTGGATAAGCGGTGTATGAGAAGAAGATTTTTTAGGAAAAGCAGTTTTAAGGCAAAATCTTACTTTGAAAGGGCAAATACCTCACTTCCTGTTGGATTTAGGTCAGGGGTGTCAGCGCGTGATTTTTAGGTCTGCCTGTCCCAGGTCTGCCTAGGTGGCGCTAGAGAGCCCATTTTGGCACTTTAGGGGTTAATGTCATGATTTTCTAAAATTTTTCACCGGTTCTGATGTGCGTGCCAATTTTGGTGAGTTTTTGAGCATGTTTAGGGGGTCAAATTCCAGCTCAAAGAGGCGGCGGAAGAAAGAAAGAAAGAAAGAAAGAAAGAAAGACATAATAATAAACGCACCAAAAACAATAGGGTCACCGCTTCTAGGCTCGGTCCCTAATAATAATAAAGAATAAACGCAGCAAAAACTATAGGGAGGGTCCTCGCCTTTGGCGAGGACTGCTTTGTGAGTAGTCCACTGCTGTTGGGCCCGGTCACTAATAAACGCACACAGCAAAAACAAGAGGGTCCTCGCCTTTGGCGAGGACTGCTCCTTGAGCAGTCCTCTGCCTCTAGGCTCGGTCCCTAATAATAAACGCAGCAAAAACAATAGGGTCCTCGCCTTTGGCGAGGACTGCTCTGTGAGCAGTCCTCTGCCTCTAGGCTCGGTCCCTAATAATAATAAACTCTACAAGAACAAGAGGGTCCTCGCCCTTCAGGCCGAGGTCCCTAATAATAATAATAAACGCTACAAGAACAATAGGGTCCTCGTCCTTCAGCCGAGGTCCCTAATAATAATAATAAACACTACAAGAACAATAGGGTCCTCGCCCTTCAGCCGAGGCCCCTAATTATAATTCTGGCAATTGTGGTACAATATGTTGAATTAATATCTGATTGTATACATATGTGACAATAATCATATGTGTATAATAACAGTAGAAGTACGACACACACAGACAGACATAGACGGCCAAGTTAGCGACATGCAGAGAGGGAGAGAAGGGAGGAAGAGGACAGAGGGGGGGGAGAGAGAGAGAGAGAAAGAGAGATAGAGAGGGGGGACAAGGAGTGGAGTGTGTGTGTGTGTGTGTGTGTGTGTCTGTGTGTCTGTGTGTGTCTGTGTGTGTCCATGTCTGTCTGTGTGTGCCATACTTCTACTGTTATTATACACATATGATTATTGTCACATATGTATACTATCAGATATTAATATATACTTCCCACATGTTGTATCACAATAGCCAGAATCATAAGTCAAACTCAATTTTAAAAACTGTAAACATGAACATATTCATCTTGACACAGCCAGGTTTCAGTGAGACTGAGTAAATCAATATGATTATCTGATATTAATTTGTTTACTAAGACTGCTTTAGACGATAGAGACCTGATATTTAACAGTCCGCATTTAATTCTCCTGTTTTGTCTTTCTGTCACAGAAGAGGTTTTAATTTTCATGAGGTTGTTATGCACAACTCCTCTTTGTTTAATTTTAGATTTAAATAATTTAGGTAGTAGTCGGGGGACAGACACCGTTTGTATAAAACTATGAAAATTATGGCTGGGTAACTGAACTAGAAGTTCAGAGAGGCGTATAGGACTGCGTCTCTGAGTCCTGATCTCAACTCTGGGTTGTCAGGGATTTAAATTACTAATAAAATTTGCCAGGTTCCTAGAAATGAGAGCAGCTCCGTCCAAAGTGAGATGAATGCTGTCTCTCCTAGTAAGACCAGGTTTTCCCCAGAAAGTTTGCCAATTATTAACGAAACCCACATCATTTGCTGGACACCACCTAGAAAGCCAGCGATTAAATGATGCAGTTCTGAGGTCCACAAACCAGACCCCTTCCTCCCCTCAGCTGTGCTTTGAGATCCTGTTCATGAGTGTCACAAACAGAATCGGTGACAAGGGATAACCCTGGTGGAGGCCAAATTGTGTTGAGTTTGCTGAAACAGCTCTCACTCTTTTATACCATGACTGGATGGCTTATATAGTATAAATAAATGAATATCAGAAGTATACTGCTTATTGATTCCAACTTGGATTTTCTGTGTATATCTGAGAGCTGGTTGAATTGTAATGTTCCCACTGACTTAGTTAACCCTTTAATACCGGCGGGAGCGCCCGCGATCCCATTTGCATATTGATTTTTAAATGCCGCTAGAATTGCAACCAAATAAGATAGAGCAATATTTCTTTTTGCATTTAAAACCGAAGGAGTTACTCTAACTTACCATGCATTCATCATGTCCCAGAGTGCTGTTTCCTTGCACTGACAGGTTTGTAGAAAAACAGAAAAAGCGCTAAGAACAAAAACATTATAATCCTGATCGCGGGTATTCACAGCACTTCCTATATTGGACTAAACGTCATCACATTGTGAGCATGAACTGTCACGTTATTTTCTTGCGTGTCTTTCTCGTGACACTACCCGCGGCAACAAGGAGTGACATCATTTCCCAGGAAATTCCTCTCGCTTTTCTCCCGGCGCAAAGCTTTCCAGCTAATTACAGCATCGGATGAAGATTCAGTCCACTCACCTGGGGCCTCATTCATAAAAGAGTGCTTAGGATTCATACTAAAAGTCGACGTGCGCCCAAAAGCTGAAAATGGCGTGCACCAAAAAATAATCTGATTTATAAAACCGTGCACACACACACTTGCACTCAATGTTCTCTTTATAAATCACAGACCTCCTGGAGTTGTGCGCACCCAGATCTGCCTCATATTCCGCCCTCTACACGCCCTAGTTCAACCATAAATGGTCACGCAAATCATCTGCATATAAATAAGCCGGCATGTGAGTGTTCTCTCGTTGTGAGTCACGGCGACAGGTGTGAGAAACGAACGAATAAATGGAATTTCTCTGAGACTGAGCTAGAGACCCTTTAACGGGAGGTGGAGGACTGAAGAAGGGTTTTATTTGGTGGCCACAGCAGCGGGATCACTAATAAAGCAAAAAAAGTGGCAACACATCAACGCTGCTGATGCTGTCAGCTGTGTCTATGGGACTGCACGGACAGTGACAGAGAAAAAAAAAGTGGTCTGATCTAAAGGTAGAACAAATATTTCTACTCCTTTACCAACATGTAGTTCATGTGTTGCTTTTAAATTTGAGGATGTTTGACATTGATGTGCGACATAAAGAATCACATTTATTAAAGGTGGAGGCAAAAAGGAGTATGTGCCATCTTGCGCAATTACGCACGAGGGTCACCGCAGTATTTATATGTTTATGGCAACTAGTCTGATCAGACACCCGGCCTGAATTACAGCATGAACCATTGGTATCCCTGCCCCAAAATACAACGTGTAATTTGAAATACAATTCAAAGATGAAAGTGTAATAGGCGAACACGTTTCTTCATGCCGGTTTTGTCATGAACAGCACATGTCTAAGTAGGGCTGATGAAATGAGTGTAACGGTTGTGCTTAATGGCTGTATTTCGAGACATGATAAATGCACTGGAAATATTTAGCTAAATAAATAAATATATTCCATGCAGTCGCGCTATCCTCTCCCCCTCCTGCGCTCACAGAGTGGACAATGAGACGTTAGCGGCAGTGTGGATTAAATACGTATTTAGAAAGAATTTCAATTCAGGATTTGAGTTGGATTTTACAATGTTTTTATGAAACAATTATCACTCACTCCAAGCGCAAAATAAGGCTGCTGGATTTCATTTCAATGATAACGTGGATCTAAGGTGGATATAGCGTGACATTAAATTTGTGTGAGACATCAATAAAAATCTGACTCCACTTCTCCACCTCGCCGTCTGCGTCACCACTTCCCAGTGTCTTCCAAAATGTGCGCACGCATGACTCAGAGTTTGCTTACAGGTACGCACATTCTCCCACCAAGTTTATTTCAAATCACAACCTTTGCGTGGTTATAAATGAGGCCCCAGGTCCGGATTCTGCCAACAGTGAAGATGAAGCCGACCTCATCCAAGGGAGAGATCCCTCCTATGACATGTATGTATATATTCATGAAATATTGTTCTAACACACTGTGTAACATCTGTATGCAGAGTTGACGATGATGAGGAGGCGGAAGTGGGGGGGTCTCCTCGCCCTGCACCCCGGAGGAGTCGGTCTCCAGCAAACAGAGGCTCCAGGTCAGAGACACTCCCTGGTGATACAGCTGGCTGGAGAACCGAAAAGGAGCCTGACATCTTGCCACATCCCCTACCACATTTTCTGCCCAAAAGGAGGCCAGGTGTGCCTCCCCTATCACAGTATGTGGACAATCCCTCTCCATCTGAGCTGTTCAGGATGTACTTTCACTGGGCTGCCATCAAAACACTGTGTGCTAACACCAATAAAAATGCAGCAAAAATATTGTTCATCGTGGACAGGAACTGTCACAAGATCTATCACAGCTCCCCTGGTGCTATTGAAAAGTAATGTTTGACTTTGAACTTGGAACTTTGGTTGTTCTATTGTAAATAGTTTATTTTGATGTACATGTTGTATTTTTGCTAATTGTGCACAATGTGCATTTAACTTTCGTTTTTGTCACATTTTATAAAAATGAGTGTATCTCAAAAATTAAGTTATGAAAACACTCAAAATAAATTTTCTGTGGTTTGAAAGGATTTTGTGCAACTTTTTTACATATACAATTTTAAGGGATACTGCCATGATACTTCTGTATTAAGAAAAATATGTGTAAAAACAAAAAACGATTTTCATTTTTTTAGTGGTTTATTGCACTTTTTAGCAATTTCTTTCATTAGTATGGACATATGTCCACACATATTATTAAAATTTGGGATTTAAGGGTTGTATTGATGTATAGCATATTAAAATACTCCAAAAAAATGGCCCTACAGCAGGTAAAATTGTAAAGATATGCTCTGGCAGACTTGTTCTATGGTAGGTCATAAAGGGTTAACATACCAGGATACTCATGTTAGAGGAAAGACAGGATCAGGGGTCACTAGAAACAGTGAAAGCCATATAGATCTTAGTTTTACAAATAGGCCAGAAAGAATAACACAAACATATAATCTTATCACTGGACTTTCAGATCATAATATGACACTGATTGTAAGAAAGCTAACCAAAAAAAGTCTGGTTCACCACAACAAAACAGAAAATCCAATTATAACAACAGGATTTCCCAAATCAAAAATAGCTAACTTTGAACATGATCTGAAGAAAATCAACAGGGAAAAGGTAACTAAAGAGGCAGATCTAAATTATAGTGTTAAAAGCTTTATTTCTACTTTATGTAATCTAATAATACACAAAAACCTGGAAAAGTAAACCTAAAAAATACTCTCTTCCATGGTTAATAATGATATACTTCAAATAATTAAAAAACGAGATCTTGCTCTGAAAAGGTCCTTAATAACAAAAACCAATACTGATCATCTCATGTATACCTTTCCATTTGATTCCTGGTGTCAAAATTATATGAAAAAGTGGGTTAATTTTTCTTTGTATGTCATCTGGTTCAGGAGTTCTGAAAATCGGTGTCTTTTGCCACTGGCACGGACATCAATTCAAGATGGCTGCCAAATGAACCCCATGGGCCATTGGTTGACCTTGGCAACATGAAAAATTCTTAACTAGACACCAACAGGGTCCTAAAAAACATGCCATGTGGGTGCATGGGAACCTATTTCTCCTGCCTGACTGATATTCTCATTTATCCAGGTCATATTTATCCCAAGTCAACTGAATCGAATGCAATTGGACTTAGTTTTGTCTTAGAAGACGTTTCACCTCTTATCCAAGAGGCTTCATCAGTTCATGCTTGTCTGACTAGGTTGAAACTAGTCTGACAAACTGGTGTTGAAAATCCCAGGTATTAAACCTCTAAGGAGGTCTTCACAAGGCCAATGATGTCATTGGTTCGTTAGTGCACCAATGGTGTGTCAAAGACAGTCATTGAAACTCCTGCTGCAATGGTGGTCATTGGAGTCGTTACACCGGATTTCCACTGGATGCGTGTCCGTTGCGGAACGGCAGCGCTGGTTATGCGTCCGTCAATACCCACCTGCTGCGTTTGCCGTGCGGAGCGGTGTAGCCTGCTGGAAGACATCTCGGTGCACTGCCGTGATTAATATCTCCTCGTCCATGGTGTTAACGGGGTGAAATGATGTCTGAAAACCTCTGACCTGTTGACTTCAGGCCTGCCTCTGCCCATTATGTAGTTTTCAAGGTGTAGTGCAGGGAAATATGATCCGCGTGAACACTGTGTATTTTGTTTTGAAAATTAACTGGATGTTTTATCGTGTTTCTGTGCACGACTTCCTGCCCTGCACGACCTGCTCTGTGCTGAATTGCTGCATTGTGCTCCTGCGTCCGGCAAAAATAGAAGTCCTGCGTATCTGTTGCGGAGGGCTCCGGACTGCCGGAGCTGTGACGGAGCCGGAACACAGCACAGCCGCAGCCGGTGGAAACACACACATTGACTAGTATTGAATCCTATCGGCTCCACTGCCGTGCCGGAGCAGAGACACAACCAACACGCATCTGGTGGAAATAGGCCGTTAGAGTCACATGAGGCCATTTGTGAACAACCATTGTTTTTAGAGGTTAAGCTGTTAAATCTCCTGAGCAAGGATGAAAGGACAGCATTATAGGTGGGGGATAGGTGGTGTCGCAGATCTCCTCTACTGAGAGATTAAATTTCAAATTTCACATAGATGGCTTCTTTTATACCTCTTTCAAACCATCTGTCTTCCCTGTCCAAAATGTGCCCATTGCTGTCTTCAAAGGAGTGTACTTTCTCCTTGAGGTGTAAATAGACAGCTGAGTCTTGCCCTGACGAGTTAGCCCTCCTGTGTTGGGCCATGCGTTTGTGTAGTGGTTGTTTTGTTTCACCAGTGTACTAGTCTGGGCATTCCTCACTGCATTGGACAGCGTACACCAGGTTGCTCTTCTGGGTGTGTGGTGTACGGTCTTTTGGGTGTACCAGTCTTTGAGTGTTAAACCCAGTAACACACTCAGACAAAGACTGGTACATCCAAAAGATGACCACCGTTTCAGCAGGAGTTTCAGTGACCGTCGTTCACACACCATTGGAGCACTAACGAACCAGTGACATAATTGGCCTTGTGAAGACCTCCTCAGAGGTTAAATACCTGGGTTTTTCCACACCAGTTTGTCAGACTAGTTCCAGCCTAGTCAGACAAGCATGAACTGATGAAGCTTCTTGGATAAGAGGTGAAATGTCTACTAAGACAAAATGAAGTCCAGTTGCGTTCGATTCAATTGACTTGAGATATAATACATACCTTTGCTTCTCAGGCTGCTCCCTCAGAGTACAGCTGTGTGCTTATCACTATCATCTTTTGAGATGCCACAGATTGTATGCCCACTGAAATGGTTCAGCATCATACATCATGGAATCTGGCTGTAGTGGAGAGTTGCTGGGCAACAGGGCCCTGTTATGATGTACACTAAAAGACAAAGGAAAATTAAGTAACCTAAACTGATATTGCACAAGATTAAAACAGTCAACATCTAAAACGCTAAATAGTGTTGTCCCCTGTATAATCAGCAGCTCACACATACGTATTCAAACACACGTACAGATAGACATACACACAGCATCCATTCATCACATAAATACCTCCCCAGCTAACTTGGACTAACAACAATTTTTGGTAACAATATTGTGAACGGCCTCCATGCAACAGATCTCCAAGTAAAAAACACATTGTACATCTACTATAAAACATATTAAAAGCAGATTCACAAACTGAGTGCAGCCACATATTTTGACAAATAAATGTAGGTCATACTTCTATCCCAGGACTGATTGCTGTTGTGTTGTTGAGCTAGCATTAGTTAGCTTCTCAAATCAGGCATCACACAGATAAATGTTGAAACATTTGTCAATATGGACATGCTCAGGGCCGTCGCAACCGGACAGACAAACTAGGCAATTGCCTAGGGCCCCGAGCTGGAAGGAGGCCCCCAGCTACGGCTGACATTGGTCCATATCAATGACAATATGATGGAACCCCTATAGACACTGCAACAACGACAACACGTTGGAATTCCCCCTAATGGGGCCCCCGACTAGCTGCTGCTTGCGAGTAGCTAAGTAGCGTGACCAGACGTCCCGCATTGTGCAGGACTGGTATCCAGTGACATTTCAGGTATTAGCTGAGCTATTGAGTATCTTTAAGCAGTGAAAGTTATTATTTATTTCTTTTTACTTGTAGGTTAGATTTGTTTATATATGCTACAGTGATTTGTTTTCCACAGAGCTCTACGGTGTGAGCATTTTACTCGCATTTGTGACTAAAAATAGTTTTGCGCAAGCAAAACAAAGGAGCACGCACGAAAGCCGAATCCTGCCAGTTGTGGGTTGAATGGGGGTCACAGATGCTGTATTCCTGTCAAATATCGGGGGGGGGGGGGGGTTTAAGGTGCCTCCAGGGTGTCTTGAAACAGCCCTGGACATGCTGCACATCTTAGCCCTGTTAGATTCTACTGAGACCACCCAGCAAGCAGTGCAACTTATTATAAGCTGAGTAGTAAAATCATTTGAAACAATAGCTTTGGTTAGCCAGTTTGCCGAGGCCTACAATTAAGCACTGGGTGTACAGCTTGACGTTAGCTCCTACAGCCATCTACTTCACATTTCAACACTTGGTAGCTGCTTCCTTGCACAACACATTCACAACTCATACAGCATACTTACAGGTTGTGAGCCCGAATCTCCAGATTTGCCCAACAAAGTGGGAACTGTCCCGTCTTTCAGGAGTACTAACTGCCGTGAAAATCCAGCAGTAAATTGTTGGCAGTTTGTGAAGCAGTCCTCAGGAAAATGGAGGAAACACAAATAAATGTACGGGTTGTATCAAAAAATACATTCCAACCGCTTAGTCTTTGTTTCTTCTTCTTTTGGCAGTCCAAACAAGGGTAATTTGTGGTCACACTGACAAAAGCAGTCTCTCCTGGACATGGCATCTACTCAACAGTTCCTCAACAATTCAAACTCTCTGCAGCCTTCGTTTCGGCTCTGCTATGAGTAGGTTTGTTTTGGGGCGCGGCTCAGTGGCCTGCAGACGTGCACTGTGTGCGTAGATAATGTGTTACATTGTTTTGTTTTGTTTTGTTTTTTATCTATTTTTTCAGGGCTTTTTTGCCTTTAATGATAGAGACAGGGTGAAATGGGGAGAGAGAGAGAGTGGGGGGATGACATGCAGACGGAGTAGAACCTGCAACGGTGGTGAATCGCCTTTGTATATGGGGCGCCGGCACTATCTGCTATCCTACCGACGCCCTGATAATGTGTTACATTGTGATGCAATAAAATCACAGAAGTAAAAGCAGGAATGCAAACGGCAGCTGAGGATTTGTGTGTTTCTGGTGAGAGAGCTCCCTTTAGCCTGGACTTTGTTTTTTAACTTAGCAGACCCTATAGATGCAAAAAATGCTTTATAACACACTAAAGAAGAGGGAAAACCCCATAAAGCATAAAAGGTCCTCTTTAAATTGAATTGCTCTGTGAGTTGGTAAATGAGACCTGGAGTAAACCAAAGGTGCATACTTGTGAATGACAGTAAATAAGATTTTATATTACTGACAATTTCATCTAAAAAGAGATTTCTTTGAAATATTGAAACAGGTCAGTAAGCTACTCTGAGAGAAGACAGCTGAATCTGTCCAGTGTGATCTGTGAGAATTAGAAAATAAGTATCACTTTGTTGTTAATGGATATGTGGACAGGAGGAACAGTTACTCTTTTGATGTACAGTACAGGCCAAAAGTTTGGACACACCTTCTCATTCAATGCGTTTTCTTTATTTTCATGACTATTTACATTGTAGATTCTCACTGAAGGCATCAAAACTATGAATGAACACATGTGGCGTTATGTACTTAACAAAAAAAGGTGAAATAACTGAAAACATGTTTTATATTCTAGTTTCTTCAAAATAGCCACCCTTTGCTCTGATTACTGCTTTGCACACTCTTGGCATTCTCTCCATGAGCTTCAAGAGGTAGTCACCTGAAATGGTTTCCACTTCACAGGTGTGCCTTATCAGGGTTAATTAGTGGAATTTCTTGCTTTATCAATGGGGTTGGGACCATCAGTTGTGTTGTGCAGAAGTCAGGTTAATACACAGCCGACAGCCCTATTGGACAACTGTTAAAATTCATATTATGGCAAGAACCAATCAGCTAACTAAAGAAAAACCAGTGGCCATCATTACTTTAAGAAATGAAGGTCAGTCAGTCTGGAAAATTGCAAAAACTTTAAATGTGTCCCCAAGTGGAGTCGCAAAAACCATCAAGCGCTACAACGAAACTGGCACACATGAGGACCGACCCAGGAAAGGAAGACCAAGAGTCACCTCTGCTTCTGAGGATAAGTTCATCCGAGTCACCAGCCTCAGAAATGGCAAGTTAACAGCAGCTCAGATCAGAGACCAGATGAATGCCACACAGAGTTCTAGCAGTAGACCCATCTCTAGAACAACTGTTAAGAGGAGACTGCGCCAATCAGGCCTTCATGGTCAAATAGCTGCTAGGAAACCACTGCTAAGGAGAGGCAACAAGCAGAAGAGATTTGTTTGGGCCAAGAAACACAAGGAATGGGCATTAGACCAGTGGAAATCTGTGCTTTGGTCTGATGAGTCCAAATTTGAGATCTTTGGTTCCAACTGCCGTGTCTTTGCGAGACACAGAAAAGGTGAACGGATGGATTCCACATGCCTGGTTCCCACTGTGAAGTATGGAGGAGGAGGTGTGATGGTGTGGGGGTGTTTTGCTGGTGACACTGTTGGGGATTTATTCAAAATTGAAGGCACACTGAACCAGCATGGCTACCACAGCATCCTGCAGCGACATGCCATCCCATCCGGTTTGCGTTTAGTTGGACGATCATTTATTTTTCAACAGGACAATGACCCCAAACACACCTCCAGGCTGTGTAAGGGCTATTTGACCAAGAAGGAGACTGATGGAGTGCTGCGGCAGATGACCTGGCCTCCACAGTCACCGGACCTGAACCCAATCGAGATGGTTTGGGGTGAGCTGGACCGCAGAGTGAAGGCAAAGGGGCCAACAAGTGCTAAACACCTCTGGGAACTCCTTCAAGACTGTTGGAAAACCATTTCAGGTGACTACCTCTTGAAGCTCATCGAGAGAATGCCAAGAGTGTGCAAAGCAGTAATCAGAGCAAAGGGTGGCTATTTTGAAGAAACTAGAATATAAAACATGTTTTCAGTTATTTCACCTTTTTTTGTTAAGTACATAACTCCACATGTGTTCATTCATAGTTTTGATGCCTTCAGTGAGAATCTACAATGTAAATAGTCATGAAAATAAAGAAAATGCATTGAATGAGAAGGTGTGTCCAAACTTTTGGCCTGTACTGTACGTGTGAGCATGTGGTTGTTGTATTAATATAAGATGAATCTGCCCTTTACAGGTATACTATGCAGGATATTCCTAAAACAAAAAACAATATCAAGATTCATACAAAAGTAATCCCTCTCAGTCCTCAGTTATGCTCCACTCTCTATTTATCTGCTGCCCTGCTTTCCCTTCCCGATGTGTCTAATGGTCTGCCAGAACTTCCTTGAGGCCAACCAAAAGTCCTTCTCCATAGCCTCTTCAAACTCCTCCAACACCCAGCTCTTAGCAGCCACCTCCACAGGTGGGAGTTGAAGACCTCACAGACAGGGGCCTCAGCCAGAAGTTCCCAGTTCACTCTCACAACACGTTTGGGTTTACCAGGTCTGTCTGGCACCCTCCCCCTGTCTGATTCAACTCACCACCAGGTGGTGATCAGCCGACAGCTCTGCTCCTGTCTTCATCCAAGAAATGGCCGCAGATCTGATGATACAACCACAAGGTCGTTCATCGATCTTTGGTTTCGGGTGTTCTGATACCAAGGACACTTATGAACCTCTCTGTGCCCGAACATGGTGTTTGTTATGGCCAATCCATGATTCACACATAAGTCCAATAACAAAACACCACTCGGGTTCAGGTCAGGCAGGCTGTTCTTCCCAATCACCCTCCTCCAGGTTTCTCTGTCATTATTGCCCAAGTGAGCAGTGAAGTCCCCCAGAAGAACTATGGAGTCCCCAGCTGGCACCCCTTCCAGGACACCACCACTCCAAGAAGGCCGGGTACGCAGTACTGCTGTTTGGTGCGTACGCACATACAACTGTCAGAGACCTCCTCTTAGCCAGACCTCCTCTTAGCAACCCGCAGTCGCATCGAGGCAACCCATTCTTTTTGAGGGGAGAATCCCAACACAGCGGCACTTACCTTGGGGCTTGTGAGCATCCCCACACCCGCCTGGTGCCTCTTACCCTGTGCAACTCCAGAGAAAGCGAGAGTCCAGCCCCTCTCCAGGAGTTTGGTTCCAGAACTAGTGCTGCATGTGGAGGTGAGCCCAGCTAAATCTAGTTGGTACCGCTTCACCTCCCACACCACCTCTGGCTCCCTTCCCAAAAGAGAGGTGATGTTCCACATCCCCAGAGCCAGTCCGCGACGCCAGGGATCAGCATGCCTGGGGCCCCGTCCCTGCCTGTGGCCTGGCACACAATGCACCAGACCCTGATTTCTGTCCCTGCGGGTGGTGGACCCACAGGGCAATGGCTCCATGTTATTTTTTCAGGCTGAACCTATCCATCTAACATTCCATTTTACTCTCACTCGTGAACCAAAGCCTGAGATACTTGAACTCCTTTGCTTGGGGCAGTAACTCTCTCCCGACCTTGTAGCTACCATTTAATTTGTTTAAACTTGCAGTGTTAAACTTGTATTTGTTACACTTGTAAAGTGAGATGACTCTATGGGGAAAAAAAAAAAGAAAAAAAACAACAACAACAACAACAGCTAATGCAGCAGGATAAATGAAACAGTTTGGGGGATAAAGCATGGTATTTTATAGTGGAGCTTTGACTGTGAATGTATCTTGAGACTCACACAGGTCTGCATCATACTTTACTAAAACACAACATGGTTGAAATGTATTTGTAAGCTTTCAGTGTCACTGTTTCTCCAATAACCAATAAAGAGATCATTCAATCATCTGGTGCAGACACATTGGCATGCAGATCCTACTATGACAAGTGGACAAGAGGCTTGATTCACATCCTATTGTATATATCAGAACATGTTGTTTTGTTACTGTATTTATGTATTTGTTCTTTGAGGTCGTTTTTTGTCTACCTGCCCAAGGACAACAGATGTAAATTAGCTGTTAGCTAACTCTGGTGCAATAAGTTTTAATTGTGCGCTGTCCCTGTAAAAATAAACAATAAATGAATGAAATGTGTGTGTGTGTGTGTGTGTGTGTGTGTGTGTGAGTGAGTGAGAGTGAGTGAGTGAGTGAGTGAGTGAGTGAGTGAGAGAGAGAGAGAGAGAAAGAGAGAGAGAGAGAGAGATCCACCCTGTATTGTTACACTGCTGGAGGCCAGCCAGAAATGAATAAAGCCACATGACAAAAATAAAAACCTGTCCCTCAGTGTCACCACCTGTCACGCCCCAACACACTAAACAAACCTACCCCTACTGGAGGCCAGGACATACCACGCATAACAGACATATGTGAGCCAGACATGATTTGACGCACCTTGCAGTGAGTGGTGTGTGACTCACAGGACTAAATAAAGTCTTCATAACGTCTCACCTTACTTAAGTATGTCAGATTTTGTCTTTGTAATGTGGTTTCCATTTTGAGCAGGCACTGTAAATATCAGCTCCAGTGGGGTGAAGAAGGCTGACATAGGCATAACAGTAAGACAGGCTACAAGGAACTAAAACACATCATGTGAAAAAACAGAATAAAATAACTTGTATTGAATAGAAATGAAAGTCCAATGGAAACGAGAGAACAGAAATAAGAACCAAAACTAAGAAATGAGAAGTGAACAGAGGAGAGGAAGATTTTAAAAAAGGGATACAATGAAAAAAATAAGAGATAGAAGGAGAGAGGCATTAAAAAGAAGAGAAAACATGAAACATTTAAAGAAGACAAAAAGAAATGAGAAATGAAAAGGAGGAGATAAGACATGAAAAGAGCAGGAGAAGAAAGTAGATGAAGAGAAGAGAACATTAGATTAAAAGCAGTAACAGGTTGGCTCAGTAAGTTGACTGGTGCACATAGCTAACATTCCTGCTCACACACACACCCGCACACACACACACTTCTCTCTATCTTTGTCTCACTCTCTCACGCACTCCTCCCCAGAGGACGAAACAGGAGAGCAGAGGGATAAAGTTGAGGTGTGAGTCAACTTTGAATTCATTCATTAAGCCTGAGTTTCCTGGGTGTGACTGTAGGTTAATAATAATAATAATAATAATACATTTTATTTCTGGGTGCCTTTCATGACATTCAAGGTCGCCTTACAGAGTAAAATACAATAAAATACAAAGTACAAGATAATTCAACATTTTACAACAAACAAACAAACAAATATCAGTTTAAAAAGCAAACAAAACAAATATAAACAAAACATCTGTTCAGGCTTACCCACTCAAAGAGATTAGGAAAGCCTGAACAGGCGATTTTTCAGCCTGGATTTAAAGTGTGGTAGTGAATTAATATTTCGGAGGTCAGGGGGGAGTGCATTCCAGAGTTCAGGAGCAAAGCGGCTGAATGCTCTGCACCCCATGGTAGTGAGGCAAACAGAGGGGGCAGTGAGGTGAATAGAAGAAGAGGATCTGAGGCTGCGAGCAGTTATGGTAATAGGAAGGAGATCAGAGAGGTACGGAGGGGCGAGGTCGTGGATGGCTTTGTAGCTCAGAAGTATAATCTTATAGTGGACGCGGTAGGTGATGGGGAGCCAGTGGAGCTGCTGTAAGATGGGTGTGATATGACTGGTGGATGGGGTCCTAGTGATAATACAGGTGGTGGAATTCTGAGCCCGAATGACGCATAGTGCGTCCAAATTCACACCCGTTCTTCTCTGTGGATTTTCTCCGTGACCGTGCGTCATAGCGAGAAGCTGTAGCTTTCTGACAAGGCCAAGCAATTATCGGTAATCCAATGTTCTCACAGCGAAAAAAAAATGATAAAATTACAATAAAATGATGTATAACAGAGCTTTCATACAGCTTTGCACACACATTACTCTTGGATGGATCAATCACGAGGCACGCACAGAAATGCCACGCATATCACATGAAAGTGCAGGACCAGAGCTTTCCAATGATACCACACACACCATTGTGCTGTCATCCCATCACACTATAAATCCAGATCAATTGTCTACAAAATAAAAACCTGACGAATTTCTTTACAATCCATTATACAGATCTTGTTATCAGTCACTTCATATAGTGAAAAATATCGTATCTTACCACGTCTTAGGCTTGCGTGTGTTTCTCCCTATCTATCCACATTTGTAGTCCGGCTTTCAAGATGCAAATATCTCCATATTGTCCAGTTGACACTCCATCAAACTTTGTATGACAAGACAAGCGCACTTCACCTTTGCGCACCCAGACAACTGCAGCCTAATTATGCATGCTGACAGGGCAGTAGTCACCATATACATTGAGGGGGACACGTGCCCCCCCACCAGTGCCCAAAATATCCCCCCAATATATAACTGGAACTGAACAACAAATATTATCTTGGAGGACATCATTGCACTTGGTTGACTATTTTTCTATCATCTTAGATGTAAATATTGCATGTTTCTTTCAGATAAAACACATTTTTGACTTGTGAATGAGTCAATGGAATTTCTTGCAATAATGAAAGAATTCTGGCAATTACGTCCGCCTGGCACAAACCACATGTTTTGGACAACTGTGAAATGACAGAATGTCCCAGCATCATGGTTCTTATATTGCCAGATTCCAGAGAGTCTGCCCTCTTCATATATGGCAGAATATGTCAACTTCCAACTTACTTGGGTGTAAAAATGTAAGAATTTAGTCACACAGATTTGTTTTTTTCATTGATATAAAAATTAATATAAAATACAGGCACATAGAAGGACATGGAATGATGGCAAATCTGGTTAGCCCAGATTGTCCTGAAACAAACAAAATATAGCATGTGTATGTAGCCTTTATAATGAGTGTGATATGACCTTAAAAGTAAAGGCAGTAAAAATACCCCAAAAAGGCCTAGGGCCCATAGGGTTAAACCAGTCAAGGGGTTTATGTGTGATGCCAATAGTATGAAGTCTGTCCAGGAGGATGGTGTGTGAGATGGTGTCGAAGGCAGCACTCATATCAAGCAGAATGAGGATGGATAATAGACCAGAATCAGCTACCAAGAGGAGATCATTGGTGATTTTAAGCAGTGCAGTTTCGGTAGAGTGGAAAGGGCGGAAACCAGACTGGAATGATCCATAAAGATAATTTCAAGAGAGATGGGCATGGAGCTGAGAGGCAACAGTTTTTTCAAGAATTTTTGAGAGAAATGGAAGGTTGGAAATAGGGCGGAGATTGTTGAGGTTATTGGGATCTGCACCAAGCTTCTTCAGTATAGGAGTAACAGCAGGTGATTTGAGAGGTGAGGGAACAATTCCAGTGCTGAGAGAGGAGTGGATTATGTGTGTGATGAGAGGGGCCAAAGAGGAAACAGTGGCTTTGACTATGACAGTTGGAAGAGGGTCTAATTGGCAGGTTGATGTTTTGGATTTCTTAATTAGACCAGAAACTTCAGCAAGAGGTGGTAGAGTGAATGCTGAAAGTTACCGAGAAGGGAGCAAAGAGGGAACAGGGGAAATGGATAGCAGCTGGAACAAGCTGTTGATGGATATTTGTGATTTTAGTAGAAAAAAGGAAATGAGGGTGTTACAGAAGGCAGTAGAATACATATGGAGAGGAAGTGAATCAGGAGGTTGTGTGATACTTCTGAGCACAGAAAAAAGAGCTTTAGAATCAGCTTCTTTAGAATTAATTAAACCAGAGTAGTAGGTGGATTTGGCTTGCTTGATACAATCTTTATAATGAGATATATGATTATAATACATTTCCTTATGGATAGTGAGACCAGACTTTCAGTAGAGATGTTCAAGTTGGCAACCTTTAGCTTTAAGAAGCCTGAGAGTGGATGTAAACCAGGGTGAAGAGCGAGTAAAAGTTACAGATCTAGTTTTGAGTGGAGCCAGGTTATTTAGGAGATCATGAAGATTGTTGTTATACTGAGAAACCAGTTCATCCAGGGTGGAAAGACTGCCTGTACTGGGAAGATGGGTAATACTGGCAGAGAAAGTGTCCAAATTAATGTCCTTGATATTACAAAAAGACATAGTACGTGGGGGATTGGTTTTGGAAAGTGATATATTGACACTGAAGGATAACAGCATATGGTCAGAGAAGGGAACAGTGTCTGCCTTGCAGCCAACATGAACAAAACCAGAGCAACAGATTAAATCCAGAGTGTGTCCTTTTGAATGTTTTGGGAAGTTAGTATATTGCTGCAGACTGAAACTGTCCAGACAAGATGTAAAATCTCTGGTAAGAGGGTTACTGACATTGTCCATATGGATATTAAAATCCCCCAGAAGGTTAACGGAGTCACAAACAGTACACAGCCAATACAAATAAAGAAAACAGTTACTTATTGATGCTAGCAGTTGTTAGAATATTTGTGTATGAATCATGGTAATAAGGACAGTGTTAACTCTATTTTTGTCTGAAAATTTATTTCAATTTCTACAGGGAAATAGTGTCCAGTAAGTGGTCCATTCATTATTCAGCACCATGACAGAGATTGCAGTATCATAGTCAGGGCTGCATTAACCTGCAAGGGGACCAAACCTACTTTTGCCTGGGGCAAAAATGAGCTATGGCATTCCTCATACTCTGTGTGCATTGTGTGGGTATCCTGACATCTTTAAAGGAACACTGCACCAATTTAACACACCAAGGTCAATTTACAAGATAAAGGAATTTCTACTCAGTCTGTCAAGATTGGAGAAGCTTTGGGCAAATAACCTTTCTGATGTCAATGGTGATGTCATCAGAGTTTTCTTGGAAGGAAGTCTGAGTTAGGGGTAGTCTGAAAGACGCAGAGTGAATGATTGCTAGTATATCTCAGTCTCTGCTGCTTTGATTTTGATCATTTTTTGATTTGTCTCATGTGGAGCATACTGATCAAAGTGCATACCATATAACCATGCAATCTGTGGTTTGATTCCAGACAATGAATTTAGTTGCATGTTCCCTGTCTCTCTCCCAAGGTTTCCTTTCCATATCCTCTCTATAAACAATAAACCCCAAGAAGAGTCTCTGAAATAATCTTTCTCCTGTGAGGCCCCAAAAGTTACTGAAGTGGAATTCTAAATTGCTGGACTACTCTGTTGAGTACTTATTAGGCACAGTGCACATGGCAGACTGCACATGTAAACGTAATTATTTTTAAACAGGACCTCAAAAACCAACCAATACTCCTCTGCTGAAATACTAACCCCTCCTTACGGTGTTAGATTGTGGTAATTTGATTAAACTCACATTTGTTTAGTATGTTTAATATTTATAAATACCGTAAAATTCAGTGTATAAGTCGCACTTTTTTTCCCTTTTTTTTCATCTGAAAAGTTGGGTGCGGGTTACAGACCGGTGCGACCTATAAACCAAGGTAAATGCTGACATAGGTAATTTGACCCACAAGATGGCGCTACGTAACTAAAGATTTGTGACGGACATCATAGCCAGCCAGTGAACAAGCCGCCATATTGTTATGTATAGTTACAGCCCACACTGTAAGGGCTCATTTATGCTCAACGTTAAATACGGATCCGGATACGGACGGAACCTTCTGTCCGTGCTCTGCGTTCATTTCGTCCGTATTTCTGCACATTTCCATAAAGCTACGGGCCAAAGGGAGCAGTAACACCGGGAACCGTGGGGGCAGTGTTGCTGTCACTACCCGATACGTAGTTCTAGTGAGACACGAAGAAGAAATAACAATTCAATTTCTCTCATCGGCAGTACTAGAGAAAAGAATTCTCCGTCCTCCAGTCGCGATGTATTTAACGGCCTCACCGACCACCGCCTCCTACAACGCTGCCTCTGTTTTTGTCTTTTATGCAAGAGGTACATTATCAATATCTCCTCCACAGTTGCCATGTTTGTTTTTGTCATAAACTTTTGACGCTGGGCTGCCTCCTGGTGGATATATTGGTTAACATCTATGCCAACGTAAAGGGCGCATGGAAGTATGCGGGCAGTGACGGTAACATCGTTTGAAACGGACGTATACATTTTCGTATGTAAAGGGAGCATAAATGAGCCTTAATAAGGTAAAACTGTCTTCTTTAAAAAGGAAAAAAAAAAAGAAAAAAGAAGTTTAACGTTAATTAAAACTCATTTTTATGGCTCAGATGTTGTTATAATTTTATTTCCTGAAGAGGTTGTTTTGAAAATTGCAATCTGAAAAGTAACCAAAGCTGCTTAAGAGGTTATTGTTATTGTGTAACGTTTTTATTCACAAATAGTAATATAAAACCTTGTTTTCCCTGTTTTAGGATTCTGCTGGCCATTGTCTTACAGCGTCTGATGTAAACATCCTTTATGTGGGGTAGAGCAGCACCTATAGTGTGTTCAGCTGAACAAACCACACTTAGCAGGGCCTTGCAGTCGAGTTTGTTGCTGTTTCTGTACCGGGCAGTGATGTGCCCCATCAGCTCTCAATGGTGCAGTGGTGGAGTGAATTTTTTTTTAGTATTTAAGAGGACAGATGGAATTTCATCAGTGGTCTGAGGTACAAAAAAAAAAAAGTCTCTGCTTTTCTCACCACTGAGTCAGTATACAGCACTCAGGTCAGGCTCTCAGTAATGTGGACACCAAGGTATTTGAAGCTATCCACCCTCTTCACCAAGGACCCACTTATATTAAGGGAGCTGTAATTCCTTTGCCGCTTCTTCCCAAAGTCCACTATCATCATCTTAGTTTTGCTGATGTTCAGGAGTAAGTTTTTGTCCTGACACTCACAGGTCAGGTCCTCTAATTCTCTCAGGTAGGCCTTTTCATTATCATTATCGTTATCATTATCATTATCATCAGTATCTGTGATCAGGCCACCACAGCTGTCTCATCAGCAAACTTGATGATGATGTTGGGTCTGAAGTGGCTACACAGTCTTGTGTGTACAGGGAGTACAGCCCTGTGGTGCTCCTGTGTTAAGGATGAGATGTGTCCACCCATTCTCACCACCTGGAGTCTGCCTGTCATGAAGTCAAGGAACCACATGCTCAGTGAGCCACATGCTTTGGAATGAACAGCAGCTCCCTTTCTTTTCCAGGTGAGACAGGGTGGTGTGGAGGATGTATGGAGGATGTATGCTACAGGCAAACTGTAGTGGGTCCAGTGTGCTGGTTAGTGAAGAGCAAATGTAAGCCTTAACCAGCCCTTCAAAGCACTTCAAGGTCACACCCCCATCACATCAGTGATGGGGGTGTGACCTTGCCACTAGCCTTGGACCAAGACGTTCATTGGATGAATGTCTTGAAAACGAACCCCGTTTTTCATTTGGGGGTTCCCGGTATAGACCGATTCACGTCTCCATAAATGTTCAAATTAAACATGTAATGTACTCACCTCATAGGCACAGATGTTAGGAAGGTGTACGGGGGGTTGCCGTGTGTTTGTATATCCGTTATTGTTCAATAAACATGCATTTTATCTCGGATGTCTGAAATTTTCTTCACCCCTTCGTCCTGCAATGAATGAGTGCACTGGCTTTCTAGTGCGCCACAGCGTCACTATTGCGGTTGGGGGGTGTATTGCACATTGGTAGTAAGAGGCAATGAACGTCTTGGTCCAAGGCTAGAGCCTCTTACTACCAATGTGCAATATACCTCCCAACCACTATAGTGGTGCAGTAGAAAGCCTCAAACTTTAGTACGTAAGGATGATTCATTATGAATGTGAACAAACTGAAAACGATCAGATAAATAAGATTTAAAACAGCTTAGTGCGGAACCTTTTAGTCCAATTAAATGTTCCAGTCTCTGTAGCAGAATTCGATGGTCAATAGTGTCAAACGCCGCACTAAGATCTAATAAAACAAGTACAGAGACGACTCCTTTGTCTGAAGCAATTAGAAAATCATTTGTAATTTTAACTAGTGCTGTCTCTGTGTTATGATGCACTCTAAATCCTGACTGAAATTCCTCAAATAAATTATTATCATGGAGAAAATCACACAGCTGGTCTGCGACTACTTTCTCAAGGATCTTTGAAAGAAAGGGAAGATTAGATATTGGTCTATAGTTGGCTAACACCTCTGGATCCAGGGTGGGCTTTTTTAGGAGATCATATCTAATATATGAGTGTTAACTAAAGTTAAGACTTCCTTAAGTAGCCCAGTTGGGATGGGGTCTAAGAGACACGTTGATGATTTAGATGAAGAAATCACTGCGGTCAATTCTTGAAGAGAAATCTGGGAGAAGTAATCTAAATATATATTAGGTCTTACAGCTGTGTTTGAGGTTAGATAGGTACTACCTGAGGACAGAAGGTCATGAATTTTGCCTCTAATAGTTAGAATTTTGTTGTTAAAAAAGCTCATAAAATCATTACTGCTAAGGGCTAAAGGAATACAAGGCTCAGTAGAGCTGTGACTCTCAGTCAGCCTGGTTACAGTGCTGAAAAGAAAACTGGGGTTGTTCTTGTTTTCTTCTATTAATGCTCAGTAATAGTTTGCTCTGGCATTGCGGAGGTCCCTCTTATACGTTTTGAGACTGTCTGCCCAGATTAAATGAGATTCTTCCAGTTTGGTTAATTGCCAATTCCTTTCAAATTTTCGCGATATTTGTTTTAATTTACGGGTTTGAGAGGAGCGAACTTTCTTTGCTTTGTTAACTTCTTTTTAAGAGGAGCTACAGAGTCGAGTGTTGTTCGCAGCGAGCCTACAGCACTGTCGACAAGATGATCAATTCGGGAGAGGTTAAAGTCGGTACGGGAAATCTCTGTTACTGAAGGACATGGTATTAAATTTAACGACAGACGAATAATTTCCTTAAATTTTGCGACAGCACTATCTGATAAACATCTAGAATAGTAACCGTTGCTGAGTGGCATGTAATCAGGTAAAAAGAAATCAAAAGTAATCAAATCATGATCCGATAGCGAGGGATTCTGTGGAAAGACTGTTAGGTTATCAATTTCAATTCCATACATCAGAACTAGATCAAGGGTATGGTTAAAACAGTGAGTGGGTTCATGTACACCCTGACTGAAGCCAATGGAGTCTAATAATGAGATAAACGCGATAGCCAGGGAGTCATTATCAACGTCGACATGAATGTTAAAATCGCCTACAATAATAACTTTATCTGATTTCAAATTCAGAATACGGCCCAGGAGCACGGTGCACTATAACGAATAAAAGTGGCTGCAAGGTTTTCCAGGTCGGATGTAAAAGACTAAGAACAAGACTTTCAAATGAATTATAATCTAGTTTAGGTTTAGGGCTGATTAACAGACTAGAGTTAAAAAGGGCTGCAACTCCCCCTCCTCGGCTGCTGCCTCGAGGAATGTGGGTATTATTATGACTGGGAGGAGTAAATTCATTAATTCACACATTGGACTGACATATTCGTCTTGACATATTCGTCTTGACACAGCCAGGTTTCAGTGAGGCTGAGTAAATCAATATGATTTTCTGATAATAATTCGTTTACTAACACTGCTTTCGATGATAGAGACCTGATATTTAACAGTCCGCATTTAATTCTCCTGTTTTGTCTTTCTGTCACAGAAGAGGTTTTAATTTTTATGAGGTTGTTATGCACAACTCCTCTTTGTTTAATTTTAGATTTAGATCATTTAGGTGGTCGGGGGACAGACACCATTTGTATAGAACTATGGGTGGGTAACTGCACTAGAAGCTCAGAGAAGCGTATAGGACTGCGTCTCTGAGTCCTGATCTCAACTCTGGGTTGTCACGGTTTTGAATTACTTATAAACTTTGCCAGGTTTCTAGATATGAGAGCAGCTCCATCCAAAGTGGGATGAATGCCATCTCTCCTAATCAGACCAGCCCTGCGTTCCAATACCCATACTACCATACTATTTAGTATGCCAGAAAAATAATTAGTGTGTCCCAATACATAGTATGTCAGATGCAGTATGCCAAAAGTACCAGGATGTTCTACTACATCCGGTCATATTTCGCAGTATGCATGTCAGCATGCTTCTTTGGCCATTCTGACCCACAATCCTTTGTGCAGCGGAAGTTACGTCGCACTGAATGAGCTGTGTGTACAACCAACGCCCACACTTCCTTTCATACATGGTTTATTTAATTTGAGATACTAAGACACTACATATTAGGACTGCAACGACCTGATTATATACTGTCACATATCATACAGTTTTGCAAGAACACAGTTACAACATTCAACTTTATTGTGATTATAGAATAATCAATGTTAGGGTTCAACTATGACTACAATATAGAAGATTCTACCAGTATAGGCAGTGGTGTAAGTGGTATAAATAATGAATGAATATGACTAAATATGAATACACTATGGGCCAGGTATGAGCAGTATAGACTAGTAAATATATAAATAGTAAAAGTCAAATACATATTAAGTAATATAGTAGGAATGTGCAAGTATGTTACACTACAAATAAAAGTAATGTGAATGTAAGGCTGCTTCACGTGCAGACAGAATATAGTGCCAGCAGCTGCATAGCTGTAAATATATTTAACAACAAACATCTGCCAGCAACAGAGAGCTACGTGTGAAGGGGGTTGTAGAGGCAAAAATCGGCGCCTGGAAGTGGGCCCGTAGGCACCCGACCTTGTCCTCCACTTGACTTCTCAATTGCACTGTGATGTAAATCTGATTTCTTGGAGTCAGCTAAGTAGTACTTAAAGAAACACTGGAGACAGGCAGAGTCCGATGCAATCGAGTTTAATGTGCTCACAAGCTTAAACACAAACAACTCATTGAGTCACGCTCCGGAGCAGGACTGAAATTTCGCTGCTCTGCGCTCTTCCTGTTATGCTGGTGGAAGGTCTCCACCTTCTTCTTTAGCCCTTCCTACCCAGGCTAGAATCTATTGGTAGCAGGTCTCCTTGCCTTTGTCCAGACATGTCTAGACATTTCTAATGGTGTAATCTTTTCCCTTTGGCCTGGAAATTCTCAACCTTTGCCACCGTTAGATCCGGGCCTGGGTTCACATTATTTTTTAAAAAACCTCATGAAGCTTGGGGACCATCATGTTCTTCACGTCCCCAACCTTCATGAAATACACTCTTTTAATGTGTTTTTCAATGTGCATCAGATAATATTGAAATACAATCTCTTAATGTGTTTTTCAATGTACCGGGTAATACAGGTAATTAGGTGGGTGTGTATCATGCAATACAATCTCTTAATGTGCTTTGGATAATACTCGTACATGTGTGTGTATATCACTTGTGCTGAACATAATATAACATCAGCTCCTAGCTTCGTACTGTGAACACTTTATCATCATGAACAACAACACTTTATCACATATGAATACATTCTCAATCATAGAACATGATAACGTACTGATAACATACTGATTATGATAACATACTGATTGTGTAGTTTTTGTCTCTTAATCAACACATGTAGTGCAACATTTTTCTTGTTTAGGTGTTAACTCTTTACACTACAGGGTTAATATGCCTACTGGTGACTAGTTCAATAGACAGGTCACTAATAATAGGCTTGGGACTGTTTACATGAACACGTCAGTTTATTAGAAACAACAACATACATTACGACATAACAGCAACAGAGCTCTCCGGCACCTCCGACAGTATGCACGACTCTGGCGAGCTCGACGAGAGGAAGTACAACAAAACAAAATATTCAAATGTGGCGCTACGGACGGCGGCGGAAGTGAGCAAGAGGGTCGGAGTTCAGGGAGCGATGTGATGGCGGATGTAGTGTGTCCCAATAGTATGCATACTGCATGCATACTGCATACTACACTACATACTTTTTAAGGTCAGCTGCAGTACATACTAAAAGTATATAGCAGAAGTATGCGATTTGGAACGCAGGGCCCGTTTTCCCCAGAAAGTTTGCCATTTATTAACAAAACCCATACACTGACGAAGAGCTTCGTGAAATTGAAGAACGGAGGAGGAGAGAGAGAGGCGCAACAGGTAGAGGACAAGAGAGGAGGAATGGCTGCTGCGTAGCTCTGGAGATTGGTGGTGTACCTGTGAATGCTGTGCCCCAGTGCCCACAGAAGAGGAATGCCTGTGTTGCAAGGAATGGGACCGGTTGCAGCCTTATTTTCAAGGTCTGGATGTGACCGAAGATGAGACACCTCCACCTGGAGTAGTATCCAGCTGGGCTTTATCTAGAGCTCGCGAGATATATTTCAGCCGCCCTTTGGAAAGCAGAGCTAAATGGTAAACAAACATGGCACCACACCGGTAAGGTAAGACAACACGTTTACATGTTGTTTTCTATATGTTCTCTGACATTTATCCTAACGATATGAGGCAGTCTTTGTGGAAAAAAAGCTTGTTTAGTGGACTAACTTTGCACTTGAAGGTTGCCTGTTGACTTACGTTTTAACAGGTCTGACACTACTATGCGCCCGACCCCCGGCTGTATCTCGGCTAACGGCTAACATGCTAACTATTATTTTTATGTCACTAGTCACTTGAAACAAATTTAGGACAATAGGAAACAGGTTGAAATAAACCTAAATTTCCCTTTAAGGCTCAGTCAGATACAGTCAGGGCTTCACATCTGATGTTATTTTAAGAATCCTCACATCCCACTGACCACAAGTCTCTGTGTTGCTAAATACTTCAATAATTAAACCATCCAATATTAATATAGTACAGTAGACTCTGTATAGTTTATGATGAATGCATTCAGTCTCTGACAACTAAACCTCACTATCAGTCACACAACATGTTTTCTGTTAACAGAATAAACCTTCAGATCAGATAAATACAATCTTAATCTCTAAAATTCAACAAAAATGAGTAGTTTATCTAAAACATCATATTGTTGAGTCGACATCTTAACCAATCAGCTGTTAGATCAGGTGAGAGCCAGGCGGTGCAGTCGGTGGAGAGCAACTGCAGCGCCTGGCTCTAAAAACCGCGGCCGCCTTGCTCTCGCGGTTTTATCGCCGTCCACTTTTGTAATACGTCAGAGCAAATCGGGATGAAGTTGGACACAAAACTAACCGGCATGCATTGTGCGCTGATCGCCAGTATGGGTCTGATCACTTTTTTAATGAACTGACATCATTCCACACATAATGTAAGGGAAACGGACTGAAGGCTGCTGGAAACTGTTGGGAAACTGTCTGACTTCACTGCAGCTTTTTGTCACCGCCCCCCGCTGCGGCCGCCTGCTCTTGTCTACTTTTCAGGCGAGGCGCAGTTCATCTCGAACAAGCCTATTGTCTATGGTCTATGGATCAAGGCGAGCGCTTCTTCCTACGTGCTCAAAAACGTAGGTGCTGATTGGCCGAAGAGGAGTCCTGTGTATCTGCGCTCGATTGCTCTTCCTTCATCCTTAACACAGTGTCACAGTAAATTGAAATTGAATTTTGAGAACTGAATTTGAATTGTGAGAACTGAATGTGAAGATATATAGAAATAAATTCAATTTCAAATTATACTATTCAGATTCAGTTTTTCAATGCAATGGTTCAAATTAACAATACAATTTCAAATTATGTGATTCAAATTCAGTTTTTCAATGCAATTATTCAAGTTTAGAAATTCAAATTCAAATATAAATGATGCAAATTCAGTTTCTGGTGGCACATATTTCAGCCCATAGAAATACTATTTGGACTAAATACATAAAAACTACTTCAGTCATCAAGAGAATACCATAATCAATTTGTAAAATAAAAAAATTACATTACAAAATTGGTTCATTTATATATGTATGATGTATGATTCAAGAGTTATGGTTATCCCTCATTTTGACCTGTCTATCACAAATCTGGGAGTAGACATAGCTCTAACAGTCTCCCAGACTTTATTTTTTTAGTTACAGCAACATGTAACCAATCAAATGAAAGCTTAGAGTGCTGGGCAGTTTTCTATAGCTATTAAAAAGCTGATGTTTCTCACCAAATACCGACAAATTGGGAAGATTTCTTATAGGTCATAGCTTTTTTCATATTTTTTCTGCTAAATTTTGAAAAAGCCAATTACGCATAGACATACATTTTAAATGATTAAAATAACCATTTTAATTGATTTCTCATGTTTAATCTATGCAAAAAAGATGGTTTATTTGTCTCTGTACAATATATGGTTCAAAAGTTGTGGATACATTTGATTTTTAATTTTTTCCATATATTCCGATTGACGGAATTCGACATTCCGCTGGAATTCCGAGGACTACCCTTTTTCGCGATGGGAACATCAAAATTCATTATCTACAGACCTTCACGATTCCAAAAATATAGGTTTCATTTAGAAATCCACCGTGACCATGGGGACCCCCCCTTCCTACTAGACTAGAAAGCAGGCTAGTACAATTCACTAGAGCAGCACAGAGACGCTGTCACAGAAAACACTGGAAATGACACAACACACTTACCGCAATACTGTCAAGGCTGCACCCACCCGCACCTGTTAATAAGTCCTGCAACCCAACGTGCACCCGTGATTTAACACACATAGGCAATAGACAATCACTCACATTAAGCTGCATTAAGCTTGCATTACAAATCCAGCAGAGGAAAAGTCTCTTTCACTGACTGCACTCGATGCCGGTATGGTGAAAACATTCTGCACACTCACTGCTAGGTTAGGAAACATTTTAGCATGCTTCTGTGGCCGGAAGATGTAGTGGCTCTCCATGCCACTGTATGGCACTAAGCCAGGGTGTTACTGCGCTGTTGCTGGGTGGCACCATGCGAACCTACATAAGCAGGTGCCCAACCACACCTCTTCCTCTCTCCTTCCTTGGATGTTCCCCGTGGTGGTGGCTGCGGTCTGGCGTGGCGGAGCAGTGTGCTTTTGGCGTGATTGCGTGGCCGCCAACGTGCTTCACTCTCGTCCAAAGCTGGCTGTTGGTGTGGAGGGACTGGTTGGCCCGCTCGGGGCCCGGCGTGGTCGCTTTCCGGTTCCCTCGCGAAGTTAAGCCGCAGATCCACAACTTCACCCTCCTATCGCAAGGGAGGCTGTGTCGGTGCCCGCTGAGGTTGTGAAGGTGCATGGCCTGTCACCGGCCACCGTCCCCCTTATTGCGGCTGCTGGCCCCTGCTTTGCTGTTGAGCTGCTCTGCTTATTACAGATGCTGTTTAATACAGCCCCTGCTTTGCTGTTGAGCTGCTCTGGCTGCTTGTTCTGTATTTCTGTTTCAACGGGTCCTTTTCCTATTGTTTGTGTGCATTGCATGGTGTGCATGGTTTTGTTTTGGTTGCTAATTATCCTCCTTAGTTATCTAGTTACTTTCTATCTTAATTTGTGTTAAGAATTAAAATAATTTGATTATTTTGTATTTCGTTATCAATTTCAATCAATCAATTTTATTTATAAAGCCCAATATCACAAATCACAATTTGCCTCACAGGGCTTTACAGCATACGACATCCCTCTGTCCTTTGGACCCTCGCAGCGGATAATGAAAAACTCCCCAAAAAACCCCTTTAACGGGGAAAAAAAACGGTAGAAACCTCAGGAAGAGCAACTGAGGAGGGATCCCTCTTCCAGGACGGACAGACGTGCAATAGATGTCGTACAGAACAGATCAGCATAATAAATTAACAGTAATCCGTATGACACAATGAGACAGAAAGAGAGAGAGAGAGAGAGAGAGAGAGAGAGAGATGCAGGTAATGACAGTAGCTTACAACAACATTATTGAAAGTAATAATATTCTAGTTATAGTTCTGGCTACTGTGGTACAATATGTTGAAAGTATGTATTAATACCTGACAGTATACATGTGTGACAATAGTCATATGTGTATAATAACAGTAGAAGTATGACTAATGATGGCAGCAGCAGCAGGAGGCATCTGGCAGGACCACGGCAGCAGCACAACCACACACATCACGCTATCCAGGCACCCCTGCGATATGAGTTAATCTGAGAGACAGTGGAGCACAAAGGCTCCGGAGAAGAAGCCAAGTTAGTGACATCCAGAATGGCCGAGTTAACAAGATGCAGTAATAGAATATGAGAGAGAGAGAGAGAGAGAGAGAGAGAGAGAGAGAAGGAGAGAAGGTGCCCGGTATATTATAGGGGGGTCCTCCGGCAGACTAGGCCTGAGTCAGCCTAACTAGGGGCTGGTACAGGGCAAGCCTGAGCTGGCCGTAACTATAAGCTTTATCAAAGAGGAAAGTCTTAAGTCTAGTCTTAAATGTGGAGACGGTGTCTGCCTCCCGGACCGTAACAGGAAGATGATTCCACAGGAGAGGAGCCTGATAGCTGAAGGCTCTAGCTCCTGATCTACTTTTGGAGACTTTAGGGACCACGAGTAACCCTGCGTTCTCAGAGCGCAGTGTTCTGGTGGGATAATATGGCACTATGAGCTCTCTAAGATATGACGGAGCTTGACCATTTAGAGCGTTATAAGTTAACAGTAAGATTTTAAATTCAATTCTGGATTTTACAGGGAGCCAGTGCAGAGAAGCTGAAACAGGAGAAATATGATCTTGTTTCTTAGTTCCTGTTAGTACACATGCTGCTGCATTCTGAATTAGCTGGAGAGTTTTTAAGGACTTACTAGAGCTACCTGATAAGAGAGTTACAGTAATCCAGCCTAGAGGTAACAAAAGCGTGGACCAATTTTTCTGCATCTTTTCGGGTCAGGATAGGCATAATTTTCGCAATATTATGCAGATGAAAAAATGCAGTCCGTGAGATTTGTTTTAAATGAGAATTAAAAGACAAATCTTGATCAAATATTACTCTGAGGTTTCTTACGGTAGTGCTAGAGGCCAGAGCAATGCCATCTAGAGAAACTATGTCATCAGATAAAGAGTCTCTGAGTTGTTTGGGGCCAAGAACAATAACTTCAGTTTTGTCTGAATTTAACATCAGGAAATTGGAGCTCATCCAAGTTTTTATGTCTTTAAGGCAGTTATGGAGTTTAGTTAATTGATTACTTTCTTCTGGCTTCATCGATAAATACAACTGAGTATCATCCGCATAACAATGGAAATTTATAGAGTGATTTCTAATGATGTTACCTAAAGGAAGCATATATAGAGTAAATAGGATTGGTCCGAGCAAAGAACCTTGCGGAACTCCAAAACAAACTTTGGTACGTAAGGATGATTCATTATGAACGTCAACAAACTGAAAACGATCAGATAAATAAGATTTAAACCAGCTTAATGCAGAACCTTTTAGGCCAATTAAGTGATCCAGTCTCTGCAGTAGAATTTGATGGTCAATTGGGTCAAACGCCGCACTAAGATCTAATAAAACAAGTACAGAGACAAGTCCTTTGTCTGAAGCAATCAGAAGGTCATTTGTAATTTTAACTAGTGCTGTCTCAGTGCTATGATGCACTCTAAATCCTGACTGAAATTCCTCAAATAAATTATTATCATGGAGAAAATCACACAGCCGGTCTGCAACTACTTTCTCAAGGATCTTTGACATAAAGGGAAGATTAGATATTGGTCTATAGTTGGCTAACACCTCTGGATCCAGGGTGGGCTTTTTTAGTAGAGGTTTAATTACAGCTACCTTAAAAGACTGTGGTACATAGCCTGTTAATAAGGATATATTGATCATATCTAATATATGAGTGTTAACTAAAGGAAAGACCTCCCTAAATAGCCTAGTTGGGATGGGGTCTAAGAGACACGTTGATGATTTAGATGAAGAAATCACTGCGGTCAATTCTTGAAGAGAAATTGGGGAGAAGCAATCTAAATATATATTGGGTTTTACAGCTGTGTTTGAGGTTAGATATGTACTATCTGAGGGCAGGAAGTCATGAATTTTGCCTCTAATAGTTAGAATTTTGTCATTAAAAAAGCTCATAAAATCATTACTGCTAAGGGCTAAAGGAATACAAGGCTCAATAGAGCTTTGACTCTCAGTCAGCCTGGCTACAGTGCTGAAAAGAAACCTGGGGTTGTTCTTATTGTCTTCTATTAATGCTGAGTAATAGTTTGCTCTGTGAATATTAATTTGGTGTGCATGTAATTTTGTTAGATGTAATTTTGTTAGATTTTGTTATTGTCACCACCAGCGTTTTTGTATTGTGCTTTTTTTTTTGTTACAGACGCGTTAATTGTCTGTTTGTTTATTTGACAAGTGCTGTGGGCCCAGGCAGCAGTTCACTCGCCTGGTGGTAGGTTTTCTTCATGCTCCTGATTTGTTTGCTGTGTCACGGGTGATTTTCTTTTTGTTGTGAACTCCCAGACTTCGGTTTGATCCCTGCTGCCTTGGTAAGCCCCAGCCCTGTCTTCACCCCCTTTTGGTTCCCCTTATTGTGCCATTCGTTTTCAGTTAAAGCCCTGGTGGGCAACATTTTCAGCTAAATTACCTTTTTCTCTCTTTTGTTTATGTTTTGTCCAATAAATCATCTTTAACTGAATACGCCCTCTGCCCAAGTGGAATTTTTTTTTATCGAACCTGTATCCTGCATAATTGCATGTTAAAATGTTTTAAAATTCAATATATCAAAGTAGTAAAATCTTAATTTAATAATCTCCTGGGGGTGAAATTCCCCCGGGTGGTGTTGTCATGGCAACTTACTGTGCCACTCTGCCACAATTTGGTGTTGTCGGCAGCAGACGTTGCGCTAGACTTTTTCGTCGCCGGTGTTCCGGATTTACTCACGACCCTGTTAACTGGCGACCTTCAGCCGAATGCGTCTATGGTTGTTGTAGTGACAACAGCTGTTTTCAACCAGGAAGAGAACACGTAGCTGTCCTCGCGAAGGCCTCTTCACTCAGTTTTTCATAACAATATCAAAACATAGCCGACCTGATCCCTCTTTGGACTCTTGTTGGAGGAACCCAGTCACGGACCGACACTCAGTCGCGGTTTGAATCACACTTGTTATGTCGGAATGTTGAAAACAGGAAGAGGCCAAGTTGCTTTTCCTGTAGGCTAAATCTAACTCCTATCTCGAATAAATTTTCTAAATAGGCCTACACAGTTTCGTCTCTGGTGCCTGGCTAAATAAGCATGTGCCATATTAAAGAACCGTTCAGCCCCGTGAAACGTAAAAAAGAATATTTTCACGGGATTCGAACCCGAACCATCTTACATATTTGTTTCTTCACTGTACATGTTTGGTATACCATATAGCCTTTTTTTCTGAACCACCCTCAAATGTATTCATTGTTATTTCTAGGTTTACATAAAAGATGTGATTTTCACTGTTGCCTATATATTAAGGCTACAACATGACGTTATCTTGCGTTACGTTTATGAAGTAACTGGATTTATACAGCTGCTGCTTTATTGCTTAATTTAAAATAAAGTATTTCCACGTGAGTAGGCTATATGAATATTGGCTTTATCGACCTGTAGCACAACAATAAACATTAGGTTTATGAATTAAGTGGGTTTAAACTGCTGGTTTTTGTATTGGAAAGCAGTGAGATTGTAAAATGTTCCTCAGTGCATGGACAGTGTGGTCACAAGTTGATCTGGCTGCCTCCCAATTTGAAGACATAGCTGGCTGTATGTTGTCGGACTTTTATTGGATCTGTCAGTGAAGTGGTCAAGTGTGATTCAAACCGCGACTGAGTGTCGGTCCGTGACTGGGTTCCTCCAACAAGAGTCCAAAGACGGATCAGGTCGGCTATGTTTTGATATTGTTATGAAAAACTGAGTGAAGAGGCCTTCGCAAGGACAGCTACGTGTTCTCTTCCTGGTTGAAAACAGCTGTTGTCACTACGACAACCATAGACGCATTCGACTGAAGGTCGCCAGTTAACAGGGTCGTGAGTAAATCCAGAACATCGGTCATTTTGACCGACAGGGTCATAAAAATCTGGTTATAATCTATTTTTACCGGTCATTTTAATTTTTGTTTTTAAATGAAAATAAAGATATTCAAAGACATTTAGTTTTCATTCGTTCGTTTTTAATAAATCCAACAAGCAAGTTATAAAGTGTGCATTAATAAGGACATGAACGAAAAGATGAACAGACATCCACACACCCGTGCCATTAGGCTTCGCCCTGGACACATCGGACGGCACTAACGCGTTACTAACGCGTCCGGTGTGTCCAGGGCGTTATGTAGTTATGCCTGTAGGCTCGGTGACGCAAAATTAAAATTGTAATTAAGTGATTATGGTATTGAAAAATGTGTTCGGTTATGCACTGTTGTGTTACGTTAAATTATAAACACGGTATTTTCTCTTCACGTCCTTGGTGCGTGCTGTTGTTATTGTATTTTGAAAATTGGCCGGATTCTCTCGTCATTTCTGTGTCCGACTTCCTGTTTGGTACGATCTGCTCGATCCAGCTTGACAGAAGTGCTCGCGGCTCCCGTGAAAAATAGACCAGACGCCGAACTAAAGCGCTGCCTCCGCGGGCGCTCCGCTCTGCTCAGCGGCCTGTGTGGACAGTCAGGTAGGTTAACATGGGCGCTGACTGAAAACTGCCTCCGCTGCTGGGTGCCGTGCTTCAGTTCTGCGTCCGGTGTGTCCAGGGCGTTATGTCAACAACGCTACATGAAGCAGATGAATTACTTTTTCTCTGCAGTGTGAAAACGGCAGCCACTTAAACCACTGACTGTGCACTCCGCCGCCAAGTGGGCAGGGGTGGTAATTGCAACCGGTCAAAATGACCGACGGCCTTCAGATTTTCCGGTCATTGTTGTAAAAATCCGGTCAATGACCGAGAATATCCGGTTAACGCGACCCCTGGTCGGCAGGATTCCACATTTAAAGGGCAGAGGTGTGTTTTTTTTTTGTTTTTGTCTTGGTTCCTTCCCTTATTGTTTTGCTTTGTTTTTGCTCATTTGCATTTTTTCAGTGTTTTTTTTTACTTTTGTGTGTAATTTGTGCAGAAAGAGTGGTCAAATTAAAGCAGCAGCTGTTAATTTAGGGACCCACTCCACTTTCGATCATTCCAAGAGGCTTGGTGCAGCTCTCTCTGTCGGTATGGAGGAGGAGGTGCAGCAGCTGAGAGACCTGGTGTTGGAGCTGAGGGCGGATAACGAGCAGCTTCTTCGGGGGCAGGATGCCTCCCATTCGGGCTCTGGCAGGTCTGCCCCTGCTTCCTCTGCCCCAGCTATTCATGTGGAGCGATAAAATTGGTCACTAGCACCTGTCCCAACCAGTTCTCAGTTATTCGAGCCCCCAGAGTCTGGTCTACCAACTGGGTTGTTAGCTTTTCCGTGTTTGGTCCAAGTCATCCGGGGCACAGCCTACATCCCAGTGGTTAATGTGGGGATGAACGATGTTCTTCTTTACCCACGGACTGGTCTTGGTGTCTTAGCTGCTGCCCAGGTCGTCAGCCTGCCCGCTGGAGTGACTGAGGTGGAGCCTGAGGTGGCCACTGTCTCTTCCCACCTAGCCACCACCCCAGTGCCAGACCGGGTTGACTCACTGGGTCTGTCTGAGCAGGACAAGTCCAAAACTGCCTTCTGTACACTCTTTGGCCTTTTCGAGTTTAACCGCATGCCCTTTGGTTTATGCCACATATGTCAAAGTCGAGGCCCGCGAGCCAGATCCGGCCCGCGAATGAATTATCTATGGCCCCCGGGATGATATTTAATTACTATTGAAACCGGCCCGCAGGCCGCAGCCGCCCGCTGGTGTTTTGCACACACCAACACTACATTCCCCACAATGCAACGGTAGCCTGCGAACTCACTGCAGTGCAGCAAGCGGGCCGCAGCTTCATTATTCATCAGCAGTCAGAGCAGATGTCAACTTTCAGCTACCCCCTCCCCAAAAATGGCTTAATGGAAGGTGGACGCTGAGAACAGGGGGTTTCAAGCCAGGTGGGAGGCAGAGTACGTGTTCACGGAGGTAAAAGGCAAACCTGTGTGTCTTCTGTGTGGAGAAAGTTTGGCTGTAATGAAAGAATATAATCTAAGAAGGCACCATGAAACGTCTCAGAAACACAAAGACAAAGACAAGAATATGAACACGGAACAAAGACTACAGAAGGTGGAAGAATTAAAACGAGGTCTTAAGTCCCGGCAGGCTCTGTTCACAAAAGCCAAATCACAAAGCGAGGCTGCTGTCAAGGCTAGTTTTATTGTGGCAGAAGAGGTCGCAAAATCAGCCCGGCCATTTACAGAGGGAGAGTTTATCAAAAACTGTATGCTTAAAGTTTGTGACGCAGTGTGCCCAGACAAAAGGCAACTATTTTCAAATGTGAGCCTGAGCAGAAACACCGTTGCTGAACGTGTAGACCAGCTTTCCACCAATCTAAAAGCACAGCTTGTGGGAAAGGGAAAAGATTTCATCGCATATTCCCTTGCTGTGGATGAGAGCACCGACACATCTGACATTGCCCAGCTGTCAATTTTCATCCGTGGAGTGGACTCCAGCCTGAGCATAACAAAAGAGTTTTTGGCATTACGTCCTATGCATGGCACAACTACAGGACAAGATCTGTATGAAGAGGTATCCAGATGTGTAAATGAGATGGGGCTGCCTTGGGAAAAACTCGTGGGATTGACAACAGACGGAGCACCCGCGATGTGTGGGCACAGGAGTGGATTGGTGGCAAGGATGCGTGAGAGGATGCGGGAGGAAAACGTCACAGATGAGCTGACAGTTTATCACTGCATCATACACCAGGAGTCGTTGTGTGGCAAAGCCTTGAAAATGGAACATGTAATGAGCACCATTACGCGAGCAGTTAACTTCATCAGAGCCAAAGGTTTAAATCACCGCCAGTTCAAGGCATTTCTGGGCTAATTAGATACAGAGTATGGTGACTTGCCCTATCACACAGAGGTGCGATGGCTAAGCCAGGGAAAGGTGCTGCAAAGATGTTTCGAGCTGCGTGAGGAGATCTGTCTGTTCATGGAAAGCAAAGGGAAAGACACAACAGAGCTCCGAGATGAAATGTTCCTGTGTGAAATGGCATTTCTGTGCGACATCACGAGCCATCTGAATGTAATGAACCTGCAGCTGCAGGGACGAGGGCGTGTCATCTCTGATATGTACAGTACAGTGAAGGCGTTTAAAACCAAGCTGAGTCTGTGGGAGACGCAGATGCGGAAAGAAAACTTGAGCCACTTTCCCAGCTGCCAGACCATGAAAGAGAAGCTCTCTACCGCTGTGTTCCCGAGTGCACAGTTTGCTGATAAACTCAACATACTTGCCGCCGACGCCGATTTGCTGACTTAGAAGCCCAAAAAAGCAGGTTTGAACTGCTCAGCAATCCTTTTGCAGTTGACGTGGAAAGCGCACCACCAAACCTACAAATGGAGTTGATTGAGCTCCAGTGCAATGACACACTGAAGGAAAAATATGAGAGAGTGGGTGCGAGCAGTTCAATCGGATTCTGCACAACCTCCTTCACACCCTTCCAGCTTCACGGAAGCGGTATTGGGCCTCTTGTTTGCCTCAGGTGCTTTTCTGCTACAACACCACACCTCATCACGGCACTGGAGAGTCTCCCTTTTACCTGATGTTTGGACAGGAACCACAGCTTCCTGTGGACTTTCTCTTGGGTCGAGTTCAGGACCCAGTACCTGGCGAAGTACAGGAATGGGTGGCCGAACATCAGGCTTCGTGTTGCTTTCGAGGGTGCTCGTGAGCGCTTGCTGGCTGCTGCCAGCCGACGAAAAGAGCGGCATGACCCACGGGTCCAAGATGCACCACTGACAGTGGGCCAGATGGTGTACCTGAGGGATCACAGTGCTAGGGGCCGCCACAAAATCCAGGATCTTTGGAGCTCGGTGGTCTACCAGGTCGTGAAACCCCCTTTCAGTTATGGTGCAGTGTACACCGTTGCTCCCCTGAGTGACCCTGAGTTCAGCCATTCAGCCTGAGGCGCCTGCACCACCCTTGGTGATGCCATCGCCACCAGTCTTGGACGTACTGGATGGTGACTCCTCCAGTGACAGTGATATATTGCTTTTGGTTCCTGAGACCCCTTTGCCCATGGTGGCGGCAGTACCTAGTGTCTCGCGCTCCACTGGCCTGTCTGTTGTGACACCATTGGAAAGCAGATGTGTCACAGGAACCACTCCAGCATGTGGGAGTCCTGCACAGCCAGGCTCTTCTGCGTTCCCAACTGACCAGACCAGTACCAGCCAGCAGACATTGCGTTGGACTGTTAGGTCCACAGCTGGTCACCACTCTAACGTACACCATCTTCCCCGTCCAGCTGGCCCCCTGGGTGGTGCAGCCAATGTGCTTCCTGGGCCTGTGTCTTTAGGCCATAGTGCTACCGGTCAGCACCTTGTCTGTCCATCAAAGTGGGGGGTAGATGTGGCCAGAAGATGTAGTTGCTCTCCATGCCACTGTATGCCACTGTGCCAGGGTCTTACTGCGCTGTTGCTGGATGGCA